>NC_057800.1:240075653-240086859 GCF_018294505.1 Triticum aestivum
AGAAACAGACCAAACCTTTATCTCCTTGCACGACACGCAATTGATCTCTGAACATCAATCGATCTCGTCAACATGTGTCGGGGCATGAACCGAATGGGATGTCAAAACTAAGACGCAAAGCGACACGTAGTGGAGGCAAAGTGAAACTTCAAACGAACCGTTTGTTCGTATGCATGTCGGACAAATTACAAATAAACATTGGGAATACAAGCATGGTCTAGGCCCACATGCGAATGATACTCAACGGAATGTTCAAATGAGGCATGCGGGAGGATGGACTCGACCGGAGGGCGACATGATCGATGGAGAAGAGGGTTGGAGAGGAATGAGAAATAAGCAAACGCCACATGATTATACTTGAACGGCTCAAATAAACAATAAGTTGTCTCACTTGGCCTACATAGTGAAAGGCCTAATGCGCAACGCAGAGCACTGACGCTCGAATATGGCTGGGAAAATAGGGAAACCGACATGTGGGGAACACCTGTCGGGACGACGTAGCGCAAACTAGTCCAATGGAGGAGCTGGCCCATGAACTCCTCGCCACTGGCAACCGTTCATGTGGGTCGTGGGGGCCAACAATGTGGCGTAGCTCCAGCACCGCCTCTGGACACGGCGACCATGGTGAGCGACACGCTCATCGTTGCTAGACACGGTCGTCTTGCTTTTTCAATGACACATGTGAGCAAAGGGCATCTTCAACGTTGCCACAACCGCAGCTGACTACACTGGCACACCAAAAACCCTCGTCCCTCGCGCCATCACGTAGTGCGTTCCCAGCCGGCGCCAGCTGCCCGCATTCATGCCGTCCGTCCGTATGCCGTCGTTATGAGGCTCGGTGCCCGAGGAACCATCTCCGGCGAATTAATGACGCACCAGGACGCTTGGCCTGACCGGAATGCGCTACTTAAAGCGGTAACGCCCAGCTAACCTCCACAGCATAGCACATCGTCCTCCTACCTGGCACCACATCCGCCATGACCGCAAGCGCGAACTCTCTGCGGGAGAGCTTGTCTTCGGGGATGGAGCTTGAGGTCGCCGCTCTCGCTCAATTCGCTGCACAAGCGGTGGCCACGCTGGCGGCCAACGATGGGAGCACTGTCAGCCACGCGTCCTACTTGCCGCCGTCCAACATCCGGCACCGCCGAGGTCGGGGACTCCTCCAAGGATGCGTAGGGCATGGGAGGTGGCAGGGCATGGTGTGCCAACTGGCCGGTCCGTCTCCCGTGTTCTACTTTTCCTTGCCGGAGACCGCACCTTCACTTCACGGGTCTTGAACCCCGCCCCCGTACATGGAGATCGCAGATGGAGGATGTCGGTCGCCGCCGTAGATTAGGTTTAGGGTCGGGTTTCTTTTATTTTTCTGTCCTATAAAAGTTCGAAATGTAATGAAAATCTACCGTGTTTACATTAATCTCGGCCGGTGTATATGAACTTTCACAATAATATAGTATATTGTAGGAGTACTAGCAAGATGCCCGTGCGTTGCACGGAAGATCAAGATCTTGTGGGAGAAAAGGATGAACGAGGGAAGGCCTTATCTGCAAATGCACATTCACGCATTTCACATCTTTCTACATCTATGTGAACCTACGAAAGGGTTAACGTAAATTGCCTCTCTCTCCTCCCCTGATTTTCATGGTGGTGGGCCCCTCCCTCCCCCCAATCTACAATCAATAGCTCACACGTTTCACATTATGTTAATTATGTAATTGGGACTACGTAGGCGTAGCATTACTCGTCCTAAAAAACCCAACTAAGCCAACCTCCCAGCATATCACGCGGGAAAAGACTCGGTCGCGCCGTTTTAGTCGGGATTACTGGATTACTAGTAGTAGTATCGATGGATCGTGCGAAGAAACAAGTTTTTTTAGGGGGCGAAGCACCTAGTTTAAAAGGAAAAAAGGTGGTACACTCACATCACCCGTGTCGCGGTCGCATTGCACCCCACACACGTTCGGTCCTGCACATGGCTCACGCAAACGGAACGCGCTTCGGCTTACCTCTTCACTGACACGTGGGACTGCACTTGGAGAAACCGACCATGCACCAAACTCCCCCCGCCCACCATGCGAAAATCCTCCCCCCACCCAAAAATTCCCCCCAAATCCTAGATTCAACCGCCCTTCGGTCAACTAGCCAATAATATTCCCCAAACCCCCTCCCCCCGTTCCCCTCCACTCCATTCACTCCGCCAAAGCCGCCCTCCCTACTGATACGTTGGGGCCGCGGTTCGTCGAGGGGACGCAAGGCGATCCTCTCGCTCCCATAGTACGCTCTCATAGACTGCCGTCCTGTAGTTGTGCCGCCACCGCTGGCGACGTTCTTGTGGAGGCGCACGGCGGTCAGCGCCGCCACCGCTGGCAACGTTCGTGTGGAGACGCACGGTGGTCAGCTTCTCCCACGGTATGCGCATTCTAGACTGAGGCCCCATGCATGTCGGTGTAGCGCTGAATGTTAGCTGATAGACGTTGTTAATCTCACTGTTTGCCGAAGTAGTGTACAGTCAATATGCTCTACTTAAGAAGTTTCCTTGCCCTGTTCTGCACTCAATCTGCTTAGCCGAGATGGCATGCCAAGGCCGATTAGTTACTAAAATATCCTGCCATATATTTATTGTGACGTAGATTGCCATGGTCTAGTAGCCAATCTGTTAGGTGAAATAGCTCTACACCATTTTATACTCGATCTTTGTTGCTGCGATGGCCTTCGATAGTTTGATGGCTGTGTGCTCGGCCTCATTGACTGCTGAAACAACCTGCCATAATTTAGGACTCAAATCTGTTTGCTGAATTAGCTTTACATATATTTTGTTACTTAGATCCGCTCGTCCAAATATCTTGCCATAGCTTTAGACATCGACCTAGGTATTTTCTTCCGGACTTCATAAAAAAAGCATATATGTTTTTCCTGTAATATCTAGTAGAAGAACTAATTTGTATGTCTAATAGATGGACAAGACTTGGATAACTTCTGCTCAAAGATTCTCCGCTGCATATGTCGAGGGGGTTGAAAACTTCATGAACTTTATCAGAGCTGAGTACGGTGGTCCGAAATCAGATGTGCTCTGCTCGTGTAGCAGTTGTATGAATTCTGTTACAAGACCCCATTCAACTGTGCAAAATCATCTACACATGTATGGGATGTCGGTCACATATACTAGGTGGGTTCATCATGGTGAAGCTGTGAACGTCAATGTTATTGACTACGTGGAGGGAGCAGATCACCCTCTTGATCTGCCTGATGCTCAGGTGGAAGAGGAGGAGGAGGAGGAGGTGGTGGCGGAGCCAGCGAGTTTGACCAACATTGAAACAATTCTACGAAATGCTCATGCATTCCGTGAATTTCACCTGCAGAAGAAAAACGGTGGGCCCGCATGTTTGAACAATGCAACGTGGCTGTCACCCCAGGAAATAAGCTGTCAGTATTCTCAGCTATGGTCACCTTTCTTCGGGTGAAGATATTTGAGCGGATGACCAACAAATCATTCGATGCGATGTTGGCTGCTTTTCGCAAAGCTTTCCCAGATGCATCTGAGCTGCCACACACCTACAGTAAAATGAATTATTTCCTTCGTGTAGTTGGAATTGGATATGATATGATCCATGTTTGTAAGAATAATTGTGTTCTGTTCCGTAAGGATTATGCCAACTTAAGTGAATGCCCGAAATGCAAATTATCAAGATGGAAAGATGGCGATGCTGTGAAGACGATTCCTCATAATGTTCTGAGACATTTTCCAATTACACCAAGATTGCAGAGGTTGTTTCATGATGCTGAAACAAGAGAGGATGTACTATGGCATTCTAGGAACCAGGAGTATAGAGATCAGAATGTAATGAGCCATCCATCACATGGTAGTGAGTGGAAAAGCTTCAATCAGAAGCATAAAAAGTTTGCTACTGACCCGAGAAACAATAGACTTGGCTTAGCTTCAGATGGATTTAACCCATTTGGCCACCAGAGCGCCACATATAGCATGTGGCCAGTGCTCGTTATCCCTTACAACATGCCTCCAAATGTCTGCACCAAAGAATCAAACTACATGATGGCCTTTCTCATCCCAGGTCCAAAAAGTCCTGGAAAGGATTTTGATTTGTTCATGGTGCCTCTTATGGAGGAAATTCAACAGCTATGGAGGGGTGTTCTCACTCGAGACCTATATAGCAGCCCACCAGCTGATTTCTTTCTGCGTGCTATTATAATTTGGTGCGTCCATGATTATCCGGCTTTGGGCACTATGTCAGGGTGAATGACACATGGTTACAATGCATGTGTTCGCTGTGACAGGAATCCGCTGTCATACGCAATACTTAGCAAGATCTGTTACATTGGACACCGCCATTTCCTTGCCAAGGACAAGCCGCATCCTAGAAAATACCGAAGACATGTGTTAAATGCAAAGCATGAAAACCGGGACGCGCCAAAGAGGCTCACCGCCGATGAGTTACAAGTGGAATTAGAGAAGGTCAGGCATATTACACCAGGAAATCATCATGATAATGGTAGAGAGAAAAGGAAGCGTGGCAGGGCAGAAGAGAGATTATTGTTTACCCGTAGGTCCACTTTGTGGGACTTGGAGTATTGGAAAGATTTGGATCTGCGGCATAATCTTGATGTGATGCACATCGAGAAAAATATATGTTATAGCATTATCGGCACACTTCTTAATATTGAAGGCAAGATGAAAGATACCTTAAAATCTAGGATTGATTTGACTCACCTGGGTATCAGACAGGATTTGCAGGTGCAAGATGAAGGTAAACCACGGGATATGGCACCAGCTGTGTACGTCTTGGACAAGGTAAAAAGAAAAGAATTCTGTGAGGTCCTGTCACGTGTGAGATTCCCACATGGATTTGCTTCCAACCCTGAAAGGAGAGTTAGTGTAGATGGAAACAAGGTACAATGGTTGAAAACTCATGACTACCACATCCTACTTCAAAGGGTTTTATTTGTTATCCTTAGAGGATTGGGCCACCCTGACTTATACAGAGCAGTTGCAGAGTTGGGACAATTCTTCAGGGAACTCTGCAGTAGAAATATAAGAATAGATGCTTTGGAGTGTCTTAGAGACAAGATACCAACTATCCTATGTGACCTTGAGAAGATATATCCTCCATCCTTGTTTGATGTGATGGTGCATTTTGCTGTTCATCTACCTGATGAGGCACTAATTAGAGGTCCAGTACAGTATGGCTGGATGTACCCTATTGAAAGGCGGCTAGGCACTTTCAAGGGCTATGTTAGGAACAGAGCTAGACCCGAGGGTTCCATTGCAGAGGCCTACATTGCTACAGAAGCGTTGACATTCTACTCAAAATACAGTGAAACAGCTGATCAGCTTAGCAAAGAGGTGGATGAAGACAATCACGGGCTCAATGTTTTCGATTATTCTGTTCGAGTTATAGGGAAGAGTCGACAAGAGGACAAACCTAAAGATTTGGACAAAATGGTTTGGTATGTATTGAATAACTGTCCTGAGATACTACCTTATATCAAGTAAGTGCTAAGTACTGCAGCTTATACATCATAATATACTAAACTTGCAGCACATTCTTATATATTTAGATGTTTGATGTGATCACTATGTTGTGCAGCATCTACAAAAAGGAGTTACTGCCGCAAAATCCAAGAAACATTGACAAACTGGTTATGGCAGGATTCGTGAAATGGTTCAAGAGCCATGTAAACTTTTGAATTGCACTGTCAGATTTTTTTTAATATATTGAGTACATAATATGATCAGCTTGTCTATTTTCTAACCATAGGTTAATAAGATGTGGGAGGATGGGCATGCAGTTGATGATGCCCTTTACTCACTAGCAATGGGTCCTGATACTCGGGTAAGACATTATGAATCTTGTGTTGTTGGAGATGTGCGCTACAACACCCTTGCACGAGACGAAGGCAGGAAGACACAAAATAGTGCCATCATGAGCATGGATATGTATGACAAAGAGACAACTGAAATGTATGCTAACATAACAGACATTGTTCGATTGCAGTATATCTCCAGTTTCAAGGATCATCGGTGTGTGGTTCTGTTGTGCTGTCGTTGGTATAACCTATTTTCCAGGATCGCAAAACCCAGAGCTGATGATTATTTCAAATCCATCAATTTCAAGGTGGCGTACCAGACCAACGAGCCTTTTATTTTGGAAAATCAAGCAACACAAATATTTTTCTTTGCATGTAGCGATGACTGGAGAGTATTGCAAAGGTTTGAGCAGAGGAATTCGTTTAATGAAGTTGCACAACAAGATGATGCTTACACTGCTCCTGATGTGCAAGATAACACATATGTTCCTAATATCTTTGAGAACCATCACGTCAATGACGCAGGTGAAAAGATTTTCTGTCGTGCTGTGGACATACAAGAGTTGATCAAGAAGAAGCCAACATTCGAGGATGTTGAGGACGAAGAAGAAGATGACACCATGGGGAATTACAATTCAGACGGATACACATGGCAAAGATGTTGACGCTACTGTTGCTGATGATGATTACATTGCTTTTGTCGTATTTTCCTATCAGAAGACGTTTTTTTATCTACTATGTGATATTGTGTTTGCTATGACAACTGAAACCTGATGAACATGTTGTTTAGTATTTTCCTGTGAGAACATCACTTGTTATGTATGCTGATTTCTATTTGGTGATTGTATGACGACTAAAACATGATGACATTGTTGTTTAGTTGTACTCATATTTGGCTGTGAAACTTGAATTTGATGACATAGTTTGTTGTTAGACTGCAATTTGCTCGAGTCTTCGAATGAGAACAAAGCTGACCTGACAGGGCCTATACTAATTTATTTATTTATTACCAAAAGGGCCTCTGCTATTTATTTATTTATGAGCAAAAGGGGATACCCCCTGATTTCCGTTAATAGAAATCATTAGATGTTCACAACACTACGCCCAGCCTGCTACACAGGTTTCATTCATTACTAGTTTCAGCAAAGTGCTCATGTCATAGCCATTGAATACATCACAGGTGCTACATACACTACAGATAAAGAGACAATCATCCTACAGAGCACATAGATTTTGCCCATTATCTTCACAAGCTCTTTCATCTCCTCATTGTTGTCAAGGCCGTTCAGCAGATGTTGCTTGGCCATGATCAGAGGAACTGCATCTTTAACCTTCTGCTCTACATCTTCCTCTTCTGCCATTCCTTGAGTTACTTGTCCAATATCCCAACCTGCTGGTATTGGGATTCCCCCGCTAACCAAATACTCAGCGTTGTTGCACTCCCCCACATCAGCAACTTCCCAGAAATACAAATCACACGAATCTTCCCTTTTCTGCATGAATCAAGTTGGAAGATCATCAACCAAACTATTAAAAAAATCAGCAACTGAAAGCAGCAGAACAACACTTAAACATAATATTACCCCATGATTCGGGCATTTGTAGAATACTCGGCCAGGGTTGAGGATTGTGGTTGAGACGCGACGGATCACTCTGCGTGATTTGCAGCAGTGGCACCACACCAACGGCAGCGGGTTGCGATGAGCAACCGGCTGCGGTGCGCGTGCCGGTGGGGGTGTGATGAGACCCACATGCGATGGTACGGGTGGCGACTTGGCGCATATTTGGTTGTTGCCTGCTGAAGAGCAGGTGGACGAGCAGCCAGCGGACATGGTTGCTGTGGCTAGAGCTTCTGATGCTAGGCAGAGTAAGTAGAGAAGAGGAGAAGCGAACGTTGGATATGTCAGTTTCATTACTTGCAGAGTAGCATAGCACCATATATCGTCATAGTCTAGGTCTGGATTCGAACCAGCTACATGAGCACGTCTCTCTTGTTTATGAAACTCAGCAACGTCTCTTTACTGGTACACTGGCTTGTTTTGTACGCCTTCTCAAGTCTTTGATTCCTCCACCTGACATCTGGGACCTACCGGAAGGGCCTCTGTATTTCGCGAAAAAAACTGCCCCCCCCCCCCGCTGACAGGTCGGACCCACCAGCTATCTTCGCACGCAAGGAAGTGCCTCCTTATTACGCACAAAAAATGAATACTCCCCCTGCCAGCTGGAACCCAGCATCGTGGGAGGCTGACTTGTGGGCCTACCAAGTTGACGGGGACGGAGGGCATTGTCAACTTAGTCAATATGAACGATTCTAGCTCTAGTTACTGTATGATGTTCATCCAATGGCAGTAGTGCTTATTCAACCTCTGGTCTTCTTGCTCCAGCCGCCCAAACCAAAGCCGGTCGTGCCGCGCGCTCCTACCTCCCGGGGCGGGCTGTGATGCTGCGGAGGCCTCACCGCCCCCTACTACTCCCATCGCTGGCTAGGGCATCCCTCTACTCACCCACACCCCCTGTTATTCTGTGGTGATGACAGCCTCACACCGCAGCCGAACCACTGAACCCTCGTACTCCTCTATGCGTGGGCATCAACTGCTGCATCTTCCCCAGCTCTGCATCGTCCCCTTCCTAGGCCTCTCCATCGTCCACCGCCTTGGTGCACTCGGCGCGGCGTGGTCAATGTGGTCAACGACCGACTTCCATCGGAAGAGTACTGTACGTGGAGAGGCTGACAGCTGGGTCCACGGCCGCAGCTGGGTCCACAGCCATAGCCCAGTTTTTTTGTGATTTGCCAAGTAAGTCGCTTTGTCAGGCCTATTGGGCTGCAATCTTTCAAGACGAGGAGAGCTTCATTCGGCTGGCCGAGAAAATGGCCTATCAGTAATGAGAAATGGGTTGTACATTTTTAAAAACATAAAACCGACAATTAGTTTCAAATTTCTTTTTTTCATTTTGAGATTTTAAATTGCACTGATTTTTATGCATGGACAATTTGTTGGATTTTATATTGATATATATTTATTTTTAAAAACAGTTTGAATGTGACTCGAAATTTCGGGATTAAAAACAGTTTGGACCGCACCGAAATATGCAAAAATTCATATAATTTTTTAACCGTGGCCACAACATGGGCTGTAATGCTAACAAAAATAATATGGGCTCCAAAGAAACCTTAAGAATTAGCAAATGGGCTGTAAATTATTAGAAATAATGGCAGATGGGTTGTATGATGTTTTCCACAGATTTGAGGCTTTCCTAAAAACAGGTTGACTAACAAGCAGTGATTGTTGGATGTGCATCCTACAGCCGTCGTGCTTCTTTAATCTCTGCTCTTCCTGCTCCAGCCACTCAAACAAGCGTCGGCGGGACTGCCTGCTCTCTCCTCCCCGCGGCCGGCTGTGCTGCCGCGCAGGCCTCACCGCCCCACCGTACTCCCATCACTGGCCTAGCCATCCCTCTACTCACCCACATTGTCGAATCACGGGTTCCGGCAAAACCCTCGAGGATCGAAGACTGGGGTGCGCGCGAAGGTTTTCTCCCAATCAATCCACTCCATAATTCTCTAAGATCTCGTGGACGAACTCGACGAACTCGCAACACAGAAAGACACAAGATTTATACTGGTTCGGGCCACCGTTGTGGTGTAATACCCTACTCCAGTGTGGTGGTGGTGGATTGCCTCTTGGTCTGATGATGAACAGTACAAGGGGAAGAACAACCTCCTGAGGTTGAGGTGTTCTTGTGCTTGGTGAACTTGTGTGGGTGAGATGCCTCTGAATGAGTTCTCTCTCCATCTGTCCCCCTACTATGGTGGCTAGTTCTACTTATATAGGCCCTGGTCCTCTCCCCAAATACTGAGCGGGAAGGGAACCAACAACGGCCAATTTGAAAGGGGACAGCTAGTACAGCTTATCCTGACAAAAGCGGTCTTCGCCTGCAAAAGGCTCTAGTGGTGACGCCATCTTGGGCTCCATGGTGACGTCCATATTGCCATCCTGCTGGTCTTGGTCTCGTTGCATCGATATGGAAACCTTTGCCTGATGCATCGGTACTCCGCGCCTGCGCTTGCCCCCTTGGCACCAAAGAGGAAGCAAGGACACTGAGCGCGCTGGCACCCGCCTGGTCTCGATCGTCATGGCTCATGTCACGAGGACCTGGCGAGGTTTGCCTTGCCTTGATCTCTCCGCCCCTCGTGAGCCTGCCTGGCGAGGCCGCTCCTGAGGAGGTATTGCGTTGTCCGCCTCGCGAGGCTTGTCCCCTCGTGAGGGTCTTGAATACCTTGTCGACAAAGATGGGCCGTATAGACCTGCCAGCCCAGCCACGCCATGGGCCGCAGGCAGGCAAGTCTGGGGACCGCCATTCCCAGAACGCCGACAGTAGCCCCCGAGCCCAAGGCATGCTCGGGCTTGGCTTCGAGGCGAAGCCAAAGGTCAAGCACGGAGCGTCACAGGCCCCAAAAGCCTGCAACCTTGGTTGATGCGTGGGAGAACAACGAGAGGGGGAAGACGAAGCTCTGGCTTGCCTCCGACGCACCGGAGCCTGAGGGAAGCACCTTCTTCCCTTTCTTTACGAGCAGCATCGCCGCCGGGTTGGTTCCCCCCTTTTCTAATTTCTTTTTTGAGGTCCTTGACCACTTCGGGCTGCAGGCGTTGTATCTCCATCCCAACTCCATTCTACTCTTGTCTATCTTCACCTACTATTGCGAGGCGTACCTGGGCGTGATGCCGTCCGTGGCACTACTGCTCCACTTCTTCTTCCTCCGCGTCACCGGTGGCCATATCTCCGGGTGCGCCAACTTCATCGTGGCCGGCCAGGCCAACTCGATCTCGAACACCGGGAAGAGGGTTGAAAACATTAGAGCCAAATGGGTCATGATGAGTGCCAAGAGCGTCCATCCTTGCTTGGAACTGCTGACAGAGGTGCCCCAGTCAAACGAATGGTGGTCTCATGTAGAGCTCACCGACGAGCGGGCGTCGTCGGTATTTGAGCAGATGAAGATCGATTTAAAGACGGGCAATGCGAATGCGGCCAAGGTGACGGGGGTCATGCTGCTGAGGGAATTCTTGATGCTGCGCGTTGCTCCACTCCAGGCGCGCACGCGCCCTTTGTGGAAGCTTGGAGATGAAGAAGACCAGATTCGTCTGAGCCCGGTGGCCCTGCCTGATGACAAGCTGACTGCAGTTCTATGCCTATTGGTTGGGGATAACCAAGAGTACCCACCGAGCGCCTTTGTTCCTTTGTTCCACCGCAAGGACTGGGAGCAATTCGTTGCCTCCAGGCCGACCTTCGATGCGCGCGGGCTAGTGCCACTGGCGCTCACTCGGGCCTCTGCAACGCCGAAGCCGGTGGAGGTGTCTTCTGACGAGTCCCTCGGGGAGGAAGAGGG
>NC_057800.1:240087098-240104762 GCF_018294505.1 Triticum aestivum
CTCTCCCCTGAGCAAGGCCGACATCCTTCGCGCTCTGCCAGACGACGCCGAGGTCGATGCCCGCCAGGAGGAGAGGGAGCTGCCCCTCATCCCGACAAGGGGTAGATCGTCGCTGGTATCTCGAGATGCTGCCTCCATGTTGACACCGCCTGGGGCCGGATCCAGCCCTTCTGCCGCGCCGTCTTCTGCCCCCGGAGCCCGTGTGCCCACTCCTTAGGCCCCGACGCTTTCGGGCTTCAGGCTCACCAAGCGGAAGGTGGACTATGTCGCGGTGGATCAGTAAGTGCTTCGAGCTTCATCTTGTTCCTGCTTGTACTTGCTATTTTCTGACATTCGCCCTTGGTTGATCAGGACGGTGTCTTCAGCGAAGAAGAGGAAGGAGGATGCCGCAGCCGTGCCCCCCTCTGCAGAGAAGAGAGGCGACAACACCTGCACCTCCCTAGTCCAGTTGCCCTCGTAAGGCCAAGAGGAGCATTGGCAGGATGAATCAGCCCATGTGGCCCCGCTGGCTTCGGAAGTGCCGGCACCCGGCTCTGCTGATGAGGTCCCAAGGGCTCCGAAGCCCTCGATCTTCCAGGCACTAGTAACGATGTTGCCTCCTCCTCCTGCTGCGCCTTTGGCCCCAAGTTCTTCTGCCTCCTCCACAATCTTGGAGCATGTCTTCTCGGGGATGGCTAAGATGTGGGAAGACCTCCTAGGCGCGGACCCGCACCTAGTGGCCGGGCGCCTGGAGCTGGCCTCGGGCTGGCTTCGCTCTGACTCAGCAGTTCGAGCATCGCCGAGCCAGGCCGTGGCAGCCTCTGAGAAGGAGAAGCAGTCCGCTGGCAGAGCTGTGGCCGATTGCGAGGCGGCGCTGAAGGACGCCGAGGCTGCCCACGACCGCTGGTGAGAGCTAGAGGGCGAGCTGAAGAGGCTGCGCGATGAGCGCGCAAAAGAAGCACGCGACTGCGAAGCAAAGGAGGAGGAGATGAAAGCTTGGGAGGACGCCGTCAAGGGCCACGATGCCGAGCTGGGGGAGCTGTCGTAGGTGCAGGCCACGGAGTGCATCCGACTGGAGGAGCTGGAGCAGAAGGCAAAGGCGAGGGAGGTCGAGCTCGACGCCAAGGCGAAGGTCCTGGGTGAAGACCGCGTGGCCTTCTCACTTATAGAGAGGAGGTCCAGTGTGGCGCTAAAGTCACTGTACGAGAAGGGCCTGGAGAAGCCGCTGACCACCGACGAGGATGGCCCTGCTCAGCTGCTTCCCCACTTGGTGAAGGCGCTTGAGGAAGTCATGGAGGGCATCGGTCCCATGGCTGAGGCTGAGGCTTGTGTCCTTTCTTCACCTGTGCCTACGCATGTCTTCAGCCATCTGTACCTTCACGACCCCAATGCTCGTCTCGACGAGCTGCTGGAGCATGTAGCTGATGAACACTGTGCGGCCGCCACCGCAGCCGTGAAAGGTCAGGTGGAGGCCCTAATAAAGAAGTTCCGGGGCTTCATCATCGCGCCCTCGACTAGCGATGCCACCGATCCTGCAGCCGGTGGTGCAGGTGAAGGCGACGCTACCAAGGGAGGAGCACCTTTTGCAGGTGATGGCGGTGTCCAGGGTGACCTGCGGCTGCTTTCCTGTTTCATTCCGGCAATATGCATCAGGCCTCGTGGAGGCGTTAAACTTTCATTTGATATTGTGAGAACAACATGTCTTGTAATATTTGCTTCGAGATTTTGCGATTTTCTTCCTATTTGCTTTGTGTTCTGCGTCGGCAGAGCCCAGCCCCGTGCATACCTCAACCGCCGTTGGGCCGACCGGAGACCAGGACGGACCAAGGAGTAAGGGGCTACGTGACTAGTTAGGCTCCTGAGTCGTGATGCTCAGGAGTCCCCCTTGACGCACAAACAACTTAGAGGAATGATAGGCGAGGATAGGTTGACATTCTACGTCGGCAGAGCCCGGGCCTGCGCATACCTCAACCGCTGTTGGGCCGACCGGAGACCAGGACGGACCAAGGAGTGAGGGGCTACGTGATTAGTTAGGCTCCTGAGTTGCGATGCTCAGGAGTCCCCCTTGACGTGCGAACAATCTGTATACCTTTTCCCTCGCCGAGGCCCGGCTCGGGAGGGGCATGCGACGACCAGGTCTACAAGACCTAGTTGGGTGGCGTATGCTTCGGCGTGACCCGTGCGCAACCCACGTGCCCAGCCCCCTCGCGTGGCTCTCCCGAGGGGAGGCGTTGTGGTGAGGCCGAACATTGAGCTCTGGGGCTCCCTGAGGTTGATACGATCGTGAAGCCGCCCTCAGTTGTTTACCACCAGCGCGGAGCATAGTGCTTCCGCTTGTGCACGGGCATAGCCGCTCCTCGGCAGTGTCGACGGCCAGCACGGAGCATGGTGCTTCCACTTGTGCGTGGGAGGGGGGCTCCCTCTGCGGAGAGCCCCCAGGGCGTGTACAACCCTGCCCTGACACATGGCTTGCACGACATGGCTAGACGAGGTGTATCTGGGCACTCATGAGCCAGCGCGGGACTCACAAGGCCCTACCTCAAGGCGGGTTGCGCTTGGTCTTGGTTCTTGTTCGTTGTGCTGGTCCTGCGAGGTGGTCAGACAACTTGCATGGAACAAATCTCCTGAGGTTATCACGTGAGAAAGCCAAGCACCAACGGCCCCAGGAGGTGACATAAATGGGGCCGGCCCGCCAGACAGAGCTCAGTCGTTGGATTTATCAACGCTGCAGGGATGGGCCCAAGCACAGACGTTGTGCTCAACTTACTCAAGCGAAGGGTCCTGAAGAAAGATGGCCGGCGCGCGGTCCCCATGATGGGTGGCGATCGAGAAAGTAGTAATCATAGGTATGGCATTGTACGGTAGACGGATGTGCGCGACGTCGAAGTCGATGAGCTCGGTGCGGTAGTTCTTGCGTTCTCCGAAGGTGACAGGGATGCGGACCTTCCCTATCGGTGTGGTGGAACTGTCGGCCACTCCTGAGAAAGGCTTGGTGGGTTGAAGCTGGTCATATGGCACTCCCTTGGTGTCTGGTTCCGCTGCGAGCACGGCTGCTCCCTTGCGCTTCACGTCCTTGGCCTTGGCTTTCTTCTCTTCTGGGTCTGCAGCAGGGAGCTCGAGGAGGGACAGGTGCCCCTCCTCAGCTCTAGCACACTTGGTCACGATGTTGAATAGCTCCAGGGTCGTGCACAACTCCTCGTGGATAGCGAGCTCTTCCTTCATCTTGATGTCGCGGACGCCATCAGAGAACACAGAGATGATGGCCTCGTCGGTCACCTTGGGGATCTTGATCCATGCGTTGTTGAAGCGCTGAATGTACTTCTGTGGGGTCTCTCCTGGTTGTTGCTTGATACGGCGTAGGTTGCCCACGACCGGGGGGCGGTCGCGAGTGCCCTGGAAGTTGGCGATGAAGCGGTTGCGCATTTCGTCCTAGGAGGAAAATGAGCCTGGAGGCAGGCTTAGGAGCTAGGAGCGGGCACCCTCCTTGAGAGCCTTGGGAAACCAGTTCGCCATGACTTTCTCGTCGCCGTTGGCCGCTTCGATTCTCAGCTTGTAGAGCTGCAAGAACTCCGTGGGGTCGGGGGTGCCGTCGTAGCGAGGAGGCAGATCCGGCTGGAACTTGTCCGGCCAGGCGATGCTATGCAGCTCAGGGGTGAAAGCGCGGCAGCTGGCTGTGGTCACCGGGGCCCGTCTTCGGGTGGAGCTTGGTCTTGATGGGGTCCACGCCCTGCCGCTACAGGTGGCGCACGGTCTTGCCGCCGCAGCCGGTCCTGGCGCGGTGGCGCGAGGAGCGGCGGAGCGTTTTCTTGCGTTCGAGGGACTTCTTGGCAGCTTCTTTCTTCACGCGCGGGTGCAGGACGCGGCGGGTCGCATCGCGGAGCCACGCGCCTTGGTGCTAGGGCGCCGTCTTGGGGTAGAGGTGGTGGAGGCGCTCCATGAGCTATGTCGCCCGTAGTTGGCGGAGGGCGAGGTGGAGAGAGGGACGGCACAGGGGAGCCCCCTGCGGCGCGGACAAGCTAGGCGATTCGGTTGAGCCAATCCTTGTAGAGGTCATCGACCGGGCGGTAGCGCAGGAGCTCGTGTGCCATGAGGAGCGCGGCCCGCGCGTCCATGGGAGGGCGACGTGCATGGGAAGAACCAGCCAGGGTCAGCGATGGAGTGGCAGTGCGGCCATCTCGCCGCACCCAGGGGTGCAGCAAGGATGCTTGCTGCCCATTCCCCACCGGGCCGGTGGAGACGTTGACGGCAGGCGACGGGGAACGACGAGGTGGCCCGCCGACAGGAGCCGTCTCAGCGACATGGGCGGCGAGGGCAGACCGGCGCTCAGCACGAGTGCGGCGCGCGTCTGCCATTGAGACGACGAAGCAACGGGGCGCGGAGCGGCGGAAGGAAGCTTCGGCGCACCCCTACCTGGCGTGCCAAATGTCGGATAACAGGTTCCGGCAAAACCCTCGAGGTTCAAACACTGGGGTGCGGGCGAAGGTTTTCTGCCTATCGATCCACACCCTAATTCTCTAAGATCTCGTCGACGAACTCGACGATCTCGCAACACATAAAGACACAAGATTTATACTGGTTCGGGCCACCGTTGTGGTGTAATACCCTACTCCAGTGTGGTGGTGGTGGATTTCCTCTTGGGTTGATGATGAACAGTACAAGGGGAAGAACAGCCTCCTGAGGTTGAGGTGTTCTTGTGCTTGGTGAACTTGTGTGGGTGAGATGCCTCTGAATGAGTTCTCTCTCCATCTGTCCCCCTACTATGGTGGCTAGTTCTATTTATATAGGCCCTGGTCCTCTCCCCAAATACTGAGCGGGAAGGGAGCCAACAACGGCCAATTTGAAAGGGGACAGCTAGTACAGCTTATCCTGACAAAAGTGGTCTTCGCGTGCAAAAGGCTCTGGTGGTGACGCTGTCTTGGGCTCCATGGTGACCTCCGTCTTGTCGTCCTGCTGGTCTTGGTCTTGTTGCACCAATATGGAAACCTTTTCCTGATGCCTCGGTACTCCGTGCCTGCGCTTGCCCCCTTGGCACCAAAGAGGAAGCAAGGACACTGCGGGCGCCGGTGCCTGCCTGGTCTCGATCATCATGGCTCATGTCACGAGGACCTCGCGAGGTTTGCCTTGCCTTGATCTCTCCGCCCCTCGTTAGCCTGCCTGGCGAGGCCTCTCCTGAGGAGGTCTCGCGTCGCCCGCCTCGTGAGGCTTGGCCTCTCGCGAGGGTCTTGAATACCTCGTCGACGAAGATGGGCCTTCCAGACCTGCCAGCCCAGCCACGCCGTGGGCCGCAGGCAGGCAAGTCTGGGGACCCCCATTCCTAGAACGCCGACACACACCTGCTGTTATTCTCCGGCGATGGCAGATGAACCAGTAAACCCTCGTATAGTCGTACCCCCCTTCGCGTGGGAAACAACTGCCGAGTCTTCCCTACCTCCGTGTCGTTCCCTTCCTAGGCCTCGCCGTCGTCCACCGCCCTAGTGCTCTCGGCGCGGCCCGGTCAATGTGGTCAACAACCGACATGCATCTGAAGTGGAATGTACGTGGAGAGGCTGACAGCTGGGTCCACGGCCGCACGCAAGGAAATGCCTCCTTATTACATGCAAAAATAATGATTCCTCCACCTGACATCTAGGACCCACCGAAAGGGCCCCTGTATTTCACAAAAAAATGTTACCGTCGCTGACAGCTTGGACCCACCATCTATATCTTCGCATGCAAGGAAGTGCCTCCTTATTACGCACAAAAAATGAATACTCCCCCTGCTAGTTGGGACCCAGTATAGTGGCAGGCTGACTTGTGGGCCGACTAAGTTGACAGGGACGGGGGGCTTTGTAAACTTAGTCAATATGCACGATTCTAGCTCCTGTGACCGGACGATTTCCATCCAACAGCCGTCGTGCTACTTCAATCTCTGGTCTTCTTGCTCAAGCCGCCCAAACCAGCGCCGGTCGTGCCTCGTGCTCCTACCTCCCGTGGCCGGCTGCGATGCGGCGGAGGCCTCACCGCCCCATAGTACTCCCACCGCTGGCCAGGCCATCCCTCTACTCACCCACACCCCCTGTTATTCTACGGCGACGACAACCTCACACCGCAGCGAACCAGTGAACCCTCATACTCCTCTATGCATGGGCATCCACTGCTGTGTCTTCCCCGGCTCGCGTCGTCCCCTTCCTAGGCCTCGCCGTCATCCACCGCCCTGGTGCTCTCGGTGCGGCATGGTCAGCGTGGTCAAGGAATGACTTCCATCGGAAGAGTATTGTACGTGGAGAGGCTGACAGTTGGGTCCACGGTAGCCACAAGGAAGTGCCTCCTTATTGCGTGGAAAATAATTATTCCTCCACCTGACAGCAGGGACCCACCAGACGGGCCACCGTATTTGGCGAAAAAACGTTTCCCCCTGACTGCTGGGAGCCACCGGACGGGCCACCGTATTTCATGAAAAAAAAATGTTCTCCCCGCTGTCAGCTCGGACCCACCGGAAGTGCCTCCTTATTACGCACAAAAAATGAATACTCCCCTTGCTAGTTGGGACCCACCTTGGTGGGTGGCTGACTTGTGGGCCTACTAAGTTGACGGGGACGGAGTGCTTTGTCACCTTAGTCAATATGAACGATTCTAGCTCCAGTGACCGTACGATGTCCATCCAACGGCCGTAGTGCTTCTTCAACCTCTGGACTTCTTGCTCCAGCCTCCCAAAGCAACGCCGGTCGTGCCACATGCTCTTGTCTCCCGTGGCCGGCTATGCTGCCGCGGAGGCCTCACCGCCCCCTACTACTCCCACCGCTGGCCAGGCCTTGCGGCGACGGCAGCCTCACACTGCAGCCGAACCAGTGAACCCTCATACTCCTCTCCGTGCGGGCTTCCACTGCCGCGTCTTCCCCGGCTCCGCGTCGTCCCCTTCCTAGGCCTCGCCGTCGTCCACCATGCTGGTGCTCTCGGCGCGGCATGGTCAACATGGTCAAGGAACGGCTTTCCATCAGATGTGGACTGTACGTGCAGAGGCTGACAGCTGGGTCCACGGCCGCAGCAAGGAAGTGCCTCCTTATTACACGCAAAATAATTATTCCTCCGCCTGACAGCGGGGACCCACCGGATGGGCCACCGTATTTCGCGAAAAAACGTTTCCCCCTGACTGCTGGCACCCACCAGCTACATCTTCGCACGCAAGGAAGTGCGTCTGGGCAAAAAAAAACGATTCACCCCCCTGACTGCTGGGACCCACCATCTACATCTTCGCAGGCAAGGAAGTGCGTGACAGTCGGGACCCACCTGGTCGAAGCGTACGTAGCGTTTTCATTTTGGTCGCGAACGTGTACGTACATACTGGTCGATGTAGAGGCATGCACGTGTCGTAGGAGAGGCGCGCACGTAGCATGTACACGTACATACAGTGGCCAGTGTGCAAGAATGAAAATACGGCCACGTACATACATACTGGCAGGAATGCCTACTCGCGCATATGTACGACCAGGGCTCGTGTTCATGGCTGGGTCGGAACAAAGAAACAGCGTCGTTGTCGTGTTCATGGGGAGCCAACTGGCTGGGTCGGAACGGAATGCGTCGTCGTGTTCATCGGGAGGGCTTGGATGGAACAGCCGATGGAAACGAGGCCTGGCGTACCATAGAACGAAGGAAACGGGCTTGTGTTCGACCGGCCACGGTCGAAACGGGATCCTGTTCATCGGGAGGGGTCTGGCGTACCGCAAAACGGAGGAAACAGACCTCCTACGGTCGAAATGTGGGTCCTATTGATCATGAGGGGTGTGGCATACCGCAAAACGGAGGAAACAGACTTGTGTTGGGGCGCTACAGTCGAAACGGGGGTCCTGTTCATCAGGAGGGGTGTGGCGTACCGCAAAACAGGACTCCACGGGATACTGTTCATCTCCACCGTCAACCCCCTCCAGCCTCCACAGGCTACTGTTCATCCACTGTCGACCTCCTCCAGCCTCCACCTACGACTGTTCATCCATGGGCTCCTGTTCATCCAGCCTCCACTGCGCGCTACTCCACCGGCTACTGTTCAACCAGCCCTCAACACGGGCTCCTGTTCAACCACCCCTCCACGAGCTACTGTAAATCCAGCCCTCCACAGGGTGGTCCTGTTCATCCTGCCCTCCACCTGGTCTTGTTCATCCAGCCCCAACCGGCTCGATCGATCGGGGTCCTGTTCATCCAGAGGCAACACCATGGGGTCCTATTCATCCACCCCACCGGGAACTGTTCATCCAAACCCCCTAGCAACGCTCACTATTCATCCAGAGCTATCATCGATCGGCTTCAGTTAGCAGCAGTAGCGAAGGAATCGCTCGATCAGGTTTAGTTAACACCCATCGATCGATTGCTCGGGTTCAGTAACGCGTAGCCTACAGTGCAATCACTCGGGTTCAGTTAGAGCCCAACGCCTTGCTCGGGTTCAGTTACAGCCCAACACCTCGCACCCACGCGCGTGCGTGCATGAGAGAAACGCGCATCGCTCGGCCCCGACCACCCACCGTAACCGGGAACACCCCGATATTTTCCTCGCCCTCACTTCTACCACGGGTTTTTCCGTCATGGACGGCCCAAATAATGTCATGCAGCTGCGTCTCCGGCCCGCCCAGGACGAAAAGCCCATTTTCTGTCATGATTTTTTGTCATAGAAGTAGGACCCCACCACATCTATGATGATACCGGGGTTTGTCACAATTATCATCATAGAAGTGTCATAAGTATGACAAAAAAATTCATTCGGCCCAAAATGTCACGGATGTGTCTTTTTTTTGTAGTGTATGGTGTTGATGTAGAAGCCCTCCGTGATCGATTCCCCCTCCGCCGGAGCGCCGGAAAGGGCCCCAAGATGGGATCTCACGGGTACAGAAGGTTGCGACTGTGGAAATAGGGTTTCGTGATGCTCCTGGATGTTTTCAGGGTATATGAGTATATATAGGCGAAAAAAGTAGGTCGGTGGAGCTGTGAGGGGCCCACAAGGGTGGGGGGCTCACTCTCCTACCTCGTGGCCGCCTCGCTTCTTCCTTGACGTCCACTCCAAGTCTCCTGGATCACATTTGTTCCAAAAAAGATCCTCGCGAAGGTTTCATTCAGTTTGATATTTCTTTTCTGCGAAACACTGAAATAGGCAAAAAACAACAATTTGCACTAGGCCTTCGGTTAATAGGTTAGTCCCGAAAAGAATATAAAAGTGCATAATAAAGCCCATTAAACATCCAAAACAAATAATATAATAGCATGGAACAACCAAAAATTATAGATACGTTGGAGACGTATCAAGCATCCCCAAGCTTAATTCTTGCTCGTCCTCGAGTAGGTAAATGATAAAAACAGATTTTTTGATGTGGAATGCTTCCTAACATACTTTTCAAAGTAATTCTCTTTATTGTGGCATGAATGTTCAGATCCGAAAGATTCAAGATAAAAGTTTAATATTGGCATAAAAATAATAATACTTTAAGCATACTAACTAAGCAATTATGTCTTCTCAAAATAACATGGCCAAAGAAAGTTATCCCTAAAAATCATATAGTCTGGCTATGCTCTATCTTCACCACACAAAATATTTAAATCATGCACAACCCCGATGACAAGCCAAGCAATTGTTTCATACTTTTGATGTTCTCAAACTTTTTCAATCTTCACGCAATACATGAGCGTGAGCCATGGATATAGCACTATAGGTGGAATAGAATGGTGGTTGTGGAGAAGACAAAAAAGGAGAAGATAGTCTCACATCAACTAGGCGTATCAACGAGCTATGGAGATGCCCATTAATAGATATCAATGTGAGTGAGTAGGGATTGCCATGCAACAGATGCACTAGAGCTATAAGTGTATAAAAGCTCAAAAAGAAACTGAGTGGGTGTGGATCCAACTTGCTTGCTCACGAAGACCTAGGGCATTTTGAGGAAGCCCATCATTGGAATATACAAGCCAAGTTCTATAACGAAAAATTCCTACTAGTATATGGAAGTGACAACATAGGAGACTCTCTATCATGAAGATCATGGTGCTACTTTGAAGCACAAGTGTGGTAAAAAGATAGTAGTATTGCCCTTCTCTCTTTCTCTCTCTCTCTCTTTTATTTTTTTACTTGGGCCTTTTCTCCTCTCTTTTTATGGCCTCTTTTTTCCATCCGGAGTCTCATCTTGACTTGTGGGGGAATCATAGTCTCCATCATCCTTTCCTCACTGGGACAATGCTCTAATAGTGATGATCATCAAACTTTTATTTACTTACAACTCAAGAATTACAACTTGATACTAGAACAAAAATATGACTCTATGTGAATGCCTCTGGTGGTGTACCGAGATATGCGATGAATCAAGAGTGACATGTACGAAAGAATTATGAATGGTGGCTTTGCCACAAATACAATGTCAACTACATGATCATGTAATGCAATATGACAGTAATGAAGCGTGTCATAATAAACGGAACGATGGAAAGTTGCATGCCAATATATATTGGAATGGCTATGGAGATGCCATAATAGGTAGGTATGGTGGCTGTTTTGAGGAAGATATATGGTGGCTTTATAGTACCGGCGAAAGTTGCGTGGTACTAGAGAGGCTAGCAATGGTGGAAGGGTGAGAGTGCGTATAATCCATGGACTCAACATTAGTCATAAAGAACTCACATACTTATTGCAAAAATCTATTAGTTATCGAAACAAAGTACTACGCGCATGCTCCTAGGGGGATAGATTGGTAGGAAAAGACCATCGCTCGTCCCCGACCGCCACTCATAAGGAAGACAATCAATAAATAAATCATGCTCCGACTTCATCACATAACGGTTCGCCATACGCGCATGCTATGGGAATCACAAACTTTAACACAAGTATCTGTCAAATTCACAACTACTCAACTACCATGACTCTAATATTACCATCTTCATATCTCAAAACAATCATCAAGTATCAAACTTCTCATAGTATTCAATGCACTTTATATGAAAGTTTTTATTATACACATCTTGGATGCCTATCATATTAAGACTAATTTTATAGCCAAAGAAAATTACCATGCTGTTCTAAAAGACTCTCAAAATGATATAAGTGAAGCATGAGAGATAAATAATTTCTAAAAAATAAAACCACCACCGTGCTCTTAAAAAGATATAAGTGAAGCACTAGAGTAAAATTATCTATCTCAAAAGATATAAGTGAAGCACATAGAGTATTCTAATAAATTCTGATTCATGTGTGTCTCTCCAAAAGGTGTCTACAGCAAGGATGATTGTGGTAAACTAAAAGTCAAAGACTCAAAGCATACAAGTCGCTCCAAGCAAAACACATACCATGTGGTGAATAAAAATATAGCCTCAAGTAAAGTTACCGATGGACGAAGACGAAAGAGGGGATGCCTTTCGGGGCATCCCCAAGCTAAGGCTTTTGGTTGTCCTTGAATTTTACCTTGGGGTGACATGGGCACCCCCAAGCTTAGGCTCTTGCCACTCCTTATTCCAAAATCCATGAAATCTTTACCCAAAAACTTGAAAACTTCACAACACAAAACTCAACAGAAAATCTCGTGAGCTCCATTAGTATAAGAAAACAAATTACCACTTTAAGGTACTGTAATGAACTCATTATTTATTTATATTTGTGTTAAACCTACTGTATTCCAAGTTCTCTATGGTTCATACCCCCCCCCCCCGATACTAGCCATAGATTCATCAAAATAAGCAAACAACACACGAAAAACAGAATCTTTCAAAAACAGAACAGTCTGTAGTAATCTGAAGGTTTCGAATACTTCTGTAACTTAAAAAATCCTACAAAATTAGGAAGATCTAAATAATTTGTATATCGATATACTGCAATTGGAATCAGTATTTTATCGCTCTCTGGTTAAAAATGAAAATTATTCTTGTGAGTGCAAACTTTCTATTTTTTCAGCAAGATCAAACAACAATCATCCAAGAAGATCCTAAAGGCTTTACTTGGCACAAACACTAATTAAAACATAAAAAACACAATCATAACAGAGGATATATGATTTATTTATTACTAAACAGGAACAAAAAACAAGAAACAAAAATAAAATTTGGTTTCCTCCCACAAGCGCTATCGTTTAACGCCCCTAGCTAGGCATAAAAGCAAGAATAGATCTAGGTATTACCATCTTCAGTGTTGGGAAAGAAAAGAGAAAATTTCTTATCTATAGCATTTATCCTTCTATTTTGAGAAAGCACATGGCCATTAATGATGGAAGAAAGATTAAGCACGCTACAAAAATTTGCATCTAAACTAGCCTTCATCTCTTTGATAATTTCATTTTGATAAAAGCACAAAAGAGAGGTGGATTCAACCTTATCACTCATGGGGGGCCCAAATATAGTTTTCATCTTCTCATAGGTATCTAAGGGATTCCCCTCAAGAAAACCTTCTTAAAAATAGAATCTAAAACTTGCTTGAACAAAGAGGGTAAGCCAACATCAAAGCTTTTTAGGTATATCTCAATTTGATATTGAGGCACATAGCTAGCTCGAATCCTTAATAACCTATGCCAAGCATCTTTTAAAGACTCATCAAGCAAATAACAAAAGAATCCAGGATCATCTTCATCAAAATTATCCAAACTGTCATTGATAACCTCGGTAGGTCTTTCCATTGCATCATTATTTATGATCTTAGAAAGGATAGAGGGTCTATCCAAAGTGCTAGAACTCGGGAGAAAAATGTTACCCCTATTTCGTTCGGCCATGGCGAAAGAAAGGCAAACGGGAAAAGGGCAAATGGAAAAGAGGGCGAATAAAATGGCAGGGGTGAAGTGGGGGAGAGGAAAATGAGAGGCAAATGGCAAATAATGTAATACGAGGGACAAGAGTTTGTGATGGGTACTTGGTCTCTCTTGACTTGTGCGTAGATCTCCCCGGCAACGACGCCAAAAATCCTTCTTGGTACCTCTTGAGCATGCGTTGGTTTTCCCTTGAAGAGGAAAGGGTGATGCAGCAAACTAGCGTAAGTATTTCCCTCAGTTTTTGAGAACCAAGGTATCAATCCAGTAGGAGACTACACACAAGTCCCTCGTACCTACACAAACAATCAAGAACCTTGCAACCAACGCGATAAAGGGGTTGTCAGTCCCTTCACGGCCACTTACAAAAGTGAGATCTGATAAAGATAATAAGATAAATATTTTTTTGATATTTTTGTTGTATAGATTGAAAAGTAAAGATTGCAAAATAAACGGTGATAGAAATAACTAGTTGACGGGAAAATAATATAATGGAGAATAGACCCGGGGGCCATAGGTTTCACTAGTGGCTTCTCTCAAGATAGTATAATCTATGGTGGGTGAACAAATTACTATCGAGCAATTGATAGAAAGTGAATAGTTATGAGAATATCTAGGCATGATCATGTATATAGGCATCACGTCCGTGACAAGTAGACCGGAACGATTCTGCATCTACTACTATTGCTCCACACATCGACCACTATCCAGCATGCATCTAGAGTATTAAGTTCATAAGAACAGAGTAACGCATTAGGCAAGATGACATGATGTAGAGGGATAAACTCAAGCAATATGATATAAAACCCATCTTTTTATCCTCGATGGCAACATTACGTGCCTTGCTGCCCCTGCTGTCACTGGGAAAGGACACCGCAAGATTGAACACAAAGCTAAGCACTTCTCCCATTGCAAGAAAGGTCAATCTAGTAGGCCAAACCAAACTGAAAATTCGAAGAGACTTGCAAAGATATTTAAATCATGCATAAAAGAATTCAAAGAAGAACCAAATATTGTTCATAGATAATCTTGATCATAAACCCACAATTCATCGGATCTCGACAAACACACCGGAAAAAGAATTACATCGAATAGATCTCCAAGAGAATCGAGGAGAACTTTGTATTGATATCCAAAGAGAGAGAAGAAGCCATCTAGCTAATAACTATGGACCCGAAGGTTTGTGGTAAACTGCTCACACATCATCAGAGAGGCATTGGTGTTGATGTAGAAGCCCTCCGTGATCGATTCCCCCTCCGGCGGAGCGCCGAAAAAGGCCCCCAGATGGGATCTCACGGGTACAGAAGGTTGCGGCGGTGGAAATAGGGTTTCGTGGTGCTCCTGGATGTTTTCAGGGTATATGAGTATATATAGGCGAAAGAAGTAGGTCAGTGGAGCTATGAGGGGCCCACAAGGGTGGGGGAGCGCCCTCCTACCTCGTGGCCACCTCGCTGCTTCCTTGATCACGTTTGTTCCAAAAAAGATCCTCGCGAAGGTTTCATTCCGTTTGGATTCCGTTTGATATTCCTTTTCTGCGAAACACTGAAATAGGAAAAAAAATAGCAATTTGCACTGGGCCTTTGGTTAATAGGTTAGTACCAAAAATAATATAAAAGTGCATAATAAAGCCCATTAAACATCCAAAACAGATAATATAATAGCATGGGACAATAAAAAATTATATATACATTCGAGACGTATCAGAGGCCTGCCAGTTCCACGCCAAGCAAATCCATCAGCCAGCTCAAGGCCTCTACACCATCCCGCTCTCGTGGCCATTCGCAGTCTGGGGGCTGGATATCTTAGGCCCGTTCCCTCGAGCGCTTGGGGGTTATCGCTACCTCTACGTCGCCATCGACAAGTTCACCAAATGGGCGGAGGTAGAAGTTGTCCGCACCATCCCGGCCGGATCTGCGGTCAAGTTCATCAAGGGTCTCGTGAGCTGGTTCGGGGTCCCTAATCGCATCATCACTGACAACGACTCGCAGTTCTCTAGCAATCTCTTGAAGACATATTGTGCTAACCTTGGAACGTAGATCTGCTACGCTTCGCTGGCACACCCAGGAGCAATGGTCAAGCCGAACGTGCCAATGCGGAGGTCCTCAGAGGCCTCAAGACCAGGACCTTCAAGAAGAAGCTCGAGGCCTTGGCAAGGGCTGGCACGACGAGCTACAGTATGTGCTGTGGTCCATCCGCACCATCGCCACCAAGCCAACAGGCGATACCCCGTTCTTCCTCGTCTGCGGAGCAGAAGCGTTTCTCCCTCATGAGGTCAAGCATCACTCTGCGCGGGTCCTGGCGTTTGATGAGACGCAGCAGGATGCCATGCAGGGGATGGACCTTATGCTGGGGGAGGAACGCCGCCGTGAAGCCTCGTTCTGAGCGGCAAGGTACCAGCAGGTGCTGCGACGATACCAATATCGCAGCGTCCGCTCTAGGACGCTTGAGGTGGGTGATCCTGTCATGAGGTGGGTGCTCTCCAGGGAAGGGCTGCACAAGCTGTTGCCCATGTGGGAGGGCCCGTTTAGGATTGCCCGTGTTTCCAGGCTTGCCGCCGCGCGCCTAGAGATGCAGGACGGGATCCCCATCCAGATCGCCTGGAACATCCAGCACCTCCAGAAGTTCTACCCATGAAGCACGGCCCAGCGCCTGTGAAGCAAGGCCCCGTGCCTGTGAAGGTCTCCGCTCGTGACATTCTCATGTAACAATGAGTGGGCTGTACACGCCCTAGAGTCTCAGGAGTGCCGCCCTCAGGCCTCGGGGGCTCCCTCTCACGTCCTAGTGGCAGCACTTAGCTCCCCCCTGGTGAGAAGACTAGACTAGGTGCCGGAGGCGGCTTTTAATTTGCTTTCCATAGTTGTCTTGCCCCTTTTCTTAATGGAAGTTCGCATTCTATTTTTTCTTGTCACCTTGGTTTGATCGCCTTTTCCTCTGTTCTTCCCTCGGTTCTTTGTTTTGGCCCGTACTCTCCCTCACCTGCCTCGCGAGGGGGCTGGACGGGTGCACTCGTGAGCGCTTCTCCTGTTCTTCGTGAGGCACCCTCGCTCGAGCTCCCTTAATCCGTGCCCTTCGAGTACCGCAATGCGAAGCTCTGGGTCATGGCCGGCCGCGCCTACGACCTGGGCTTGGAAGAACAAGAGGTTCTTAACAAATTTTTGCAGTTCCTTGACACCTCCCAAGCCAGCGGCAAGGAGATCTCACCAGGTACTAGGAGAGGCGCGCCTCATGAGGCGGAAACTACTTCAAACACATCAAGCTAAGTTATCTCTACACGCCTACATAAAACACTGATACTGCAACACGACATAGGAATGATAAACATAACATAGCGACTTGGAAATCATGGTTCATTGCATGCCCCGGCAGGGCTCCATACTTGTTTCTTTTTAAATGTGGGAAGGAAAGAACAAAACAAAAGTGGTGCGCACCCCTACGGCGGTTCATGAGGGTAGGCCCTCGGCACCCCCCGGACTCAACCAGACCCCTCCGTGCACTTCACTGGGGCGCGGCGATGAGACAATCCGCTACCGCCTTTCAAGCGGGCGCGGCGGCTGGTCATAGCCGCTGTTGTAGGAGCTGTCGCCGGAGGAGGAGCCGTCGTAGCTGGACGAGCCGCGGCCAGCGCCAAGGACAAGGCCACCTTCATCGTTGTCATGACTGTCGCCAAGGCCGAGCACCTCGCCGCCGTCGTTGTCCTCGGGGTAGCACCCGACACGGCGACCATTTTCCCCGAATACCCGCACGTAGAGGGTCGCGTCGCCTGCATACTTGAAGTGGAGGGTACACTGCCTGCCCAGGCCACGCGCGCGGGAAAACGTCTACCAGCCGCGGGCCAGGGCTGCGGTGGCTGCGACAGATACTTCCACTGCGACCAAGGAAGCCTTGCTGCAGCAGTCGTTCGCGTGCAGCCAGAGACCGCCTGGACCTACAGCTGGCAGTTCGCCGACAAAGAACCGTGGGAGCTCAAGCCAGGTGCCAGCCGGTTTCTCCGACCACACGATGAACTCCAGCATCACCTCCGCTGAGTGGAAGCGCGGCCGAGGAGGCCATGCAACCATGGCATGCCTCACTTCATCGACGAGACTACCACGACCTGGGTGGCTCCCGCCGCACGGGGAGGCGCCGCCGCAGCCGCAAGGGGCCACTGTGGGGGTCGCGGTGGGCTTACATGGGCGACCACGCCCCCTCTTGGGTGGTAGCAAGCCGGGCCCCTCCTGGCGGGCCTTGCCCTTTTCTGCGACCAAGAACCTCTTCGCCAGCCCCTCCTGGCGGGCCTTCCCCTTTTCTGTGAACGAGAACCTCTTCACGGATGCCATAGGTGTCATTGCTAGTAGTGAAGTAGGAGAAGCGAAGGAAGAGTTGGCTGATGGGGGCTCCGCCCCCCTTCCCATTTATAGCCAAGAGGAGGCCAACCGCCGTCCTCCACGATCTAAGGTAATAATGACCTTTTTCTGCATGCAGTAGGGACTCATCAAGTCCTCCACGTTCTCCTCCGGTGGTCATTTCTAGCTTTCTTTTGTGTGTGGGGATTAAACATTTCTGGATTGGACCGAGACTTGCCAAGTGGCCTTGGTTCACTACCGGTAGACTGCCTGTCAAGTTCTGTATCATTTGGACTTTGTTTGATACTCCAACGGTTAACCGAGGGACCGAAAAGGCCTCGTGTGTGTTGCAGTCCAACACCCCTCTAATTTGGCCCAAAACCCACCTAACTCTGCTCCATCATCTAGAGCGTTCGATCACGATCGCGTGGCCGAAAACCGCACCTCATTTGGACTCTCCTAGCTCCCTCTATGCCTATTTATACCTCCCCCATTCCAAATCCGGATGAAACCCTAGTCTCCTTCATCACCTCGCGCGCCGGACAAAAATCTCGCCGCCGGACGTGTCCGCCTAGCGCCCCCGCCGCCACGTGTCGCCACTCCGTTGGCCGTGCCCCGCGGGACCGCTT
>NC_057800.1:240104998-240337873 GCF_018294505.1 Triticum aestivum
CGCCCTCCGCCTGCCGCCCGGCCGATCACCGCACGTGCCCGCCCCGGCCTCCGTGCCCGCCATCGCCGCCTCTTCTCGGCCGGCGCCCCTCCGGCCGCCTCCTCCCTCCTCAACGCTGGCTCCGGCGAGCTCCATCTGCCGCTGGTGAACAGTGCCTTGCCAGACCCGCCTCGATTTCCGTGCCAGGTCAAACCCTAGATCCGGAGGTTGTTTTTTTCGTCTAAGTCCCAGAAATTCCGATCCAAGTGCTCATGTCCGCGGCTCCGTAACTTTGCATCCGTAGCTCCGATTCATGCATATAGCATATCAAAATGTTCATCTCAGAGAGTACATCATTTCATTCCATTGCTCATTTTCTTTTGAGCTCATCTTGATGCCCGAAATGCTGTTAGAAGAGGGCTACTTGAGTTAATTGTCAGATCTGCTACCCCGTTTAGCACTTTTGTCATTTTTGCCATGATTAATGTCTGCATGATATGCCCTGATGCTCTACATGTGTTTTGTTAAGGGTTTTGTCATCTTTCCAGAGGTGCAACCCATGTATTTTTAGGATGTGTGTGGTGTCTTGTGCAAGCTCGCAAAGTGGTGCACTTGCTAATTCTGTTTTCGGGGACTTAGCAATTCCACCAAGTCCTTGATCTGTTTATCTCATGATGCCATATGTTCTTGTTGTTTCCTAGTGACCCGTGCCTCTTTTGAGGATGATCAGTAAGGGAGTTTTGTTAATCTTGTAGTTCTCTATCCATCCATGTCTTTGTTTGAAATAATGGAGCAACCTAGCTTGAGTCAATCGAGCTCTACTTTTGCTACTTTGTGAATCTGGGCAGATTGTCAACTTGTTTGCAATTTTGCCGGTGATGTTGTAGTTGATCCGTGCGTGCTATGCTATTGTTCTTGCCATGTCTAGATTGCATTTTGTGCCTTCTTGTTGGGTGTGTGATTGTCTTGCCATGACTTTCACCGTAGTGAGTGCATCGAGCTCGTAAACATGCCTACTTGAGTTATGTTTCAGCATGTGCCAGTTTTCACAAAGTCTAAAAACTGATTATGTTTTTGCTATGTTCACATGCTTGCAATTGTATTTTCTGATCCCTTTTGGCTAAAGGTCACTAAGAGACTTTTGTTAAGATCTTTTAGTAGCTCCATGTCATGCTTTACTTTGCCATGTTCAGGTCCTGTAGCATATATTTTTGTTGCTCCGAAGAGGGCTACCTGATCTGAAATTCCAGGCTTGTGTTAATTTCACTAAGTCTGAGATCTGTTTGTCATATGCATTTTTGCCATGCTTGTTTAAACCTGTTAATGGATGAATTGGCCGTAGCTCAGTGCTAGACTTTTGTTAAGCATCTTGTGTTCATCCCTGCCATGTATTTTGTTGTCATGTTTGGGTGCTGTAGCATGTTCATCTCATATCATTTAGATGGCTACTTGCTGTAAATCGCAGACCGGTGTCATTTTTGAATCGCTTGCCATTTCCAAACCGTAACTCCGATTCTGGCGTTCTTTATATCGTTTTCAAGCGATTTCATCTCATCTTTCCAGTGGCACACTTGGCTTTCCAAGTTGAGGCCAGGTTCATGCATTTCCTGTCATATCTTGCATTTCGCATCCCGCATAGCATATCATCTTTGCATCATATTGTTTGAGCTTTGCATGTGGTTGATTGTGTCCTTGTTGCTTGTTTGTCTTGTGTGGGTAGAGCCGGGAGACGAGTTCGCTAACACCCGTTGAGTTTGCTTTCGAGGATCCAGTCAACTCTGACAACTGTGCAGGCAAGATGATCATACCCTCGAAATCACTACTATCTTTGCTATGCTAGTTTTGCTCGCTCTTTTGCTATGCCATTTCTACGATGCCTACCACTTGCTTTCAAGCCTCCCAAATTGCCTTGTCAAACCTCTAACCCACCATGTCCTAGCAAACCGTTGATTGGCTATGTTACCGCTTTGCTCAGCCCCTCTTATAGCGTTGTTAGTTGTAGGTGAAGATTGGAGGCCGTTCCTTGTTGGAACATCTTTTATTTACTTGTTGGGATATCATGATATTATCTTGCTTATCTTAATGCATCTATATACTTGGTAAAGGGTGGAAGGCTCGGCCTCTCGTCTAGTGTTTTGTTCCACTCTTGCCGCCCTAGTTTCCGTCATATCGGTGTTATGTTCCCGGATTTTGCGTTCCTTACGCGGTTGGGTTATAATGGGAACCCCTTGATAGTTCGCCTTGATTAAAGCTTTTCCAGCAATGCCCAACCTTGGTTTTACCATTCGCCACCTAGCCTTTTCTTTCCCTTGGGTTCTGCAGACTCAAGGGTCATCTTATTTTAACCCCCACCCCGGGCCAGTGCTCCTCTGAGTGTTGGTCCAACCGAGCGATGTCCGGGGCTACCAGGAGCAACTCTGGGATGGCCTACCCGACGTCTGGCTCATCTGAGTGTGCCCTGAGAACGAGATATGTGCAGCTCCGATCGGGATTTGTCGGCACATTCGGGCGGTGTTGCTGGTCTTGTTTTAACCTGTCGAAGTGTCTTGAATTACCGAGATACCGAGTCTGATCGAACATCTTAGGAGGAGGTCTATTCCTTCCTTGACCGAGAGAGCTTGTCATGGGCTAAGTTGGGACTCCCCTTCAGGGATTTGAACTTTCGAAAGCCGTGCCCGCGGTTATGGGCAGATGGGAATTTGTTAATGTCCGGTTGTAGATAACTTGAACCTTAACTTAATTAAAATGAATCAACCGAGTGTGTTACCGTGATGGCCTCTTCTCGGCGGAGTCCGGGAAGTGGACACGGTGTTGGAGTAATGTTTGCGCATGTTGCTCTCTAGTTTCTCGCTCGCGCTTTGCCTCCTCTTCTCGCTCTCCTTTGCGAATAAGTTAGCCACCATACTTGCTAGTCGCTTGCTGCAGCTCCACTCATATTTACCTTGCCTTACCTATAAGCTTAAATAGTCTTGATCGCGAGGGTGCGAGATTGCTGAGTCCCTGTGGCTCACAGATTACTATTACACCAGATGCAGGGCCTGATGATTCCGCTCCAGGAGACGCGTATGAGCTCAAGTGGGAGTTCGACGAAGACTCTCAACGTTACTATGTTTCCTTTCCCGATGATCAGTAGTGGTGCCCAGTTGGGGGTGAACGGGACCGTTGTCGCATGTTGGGTTCTCTTTTATTTTGGTGCCGTAGTCGGGCCATGAGTGTTTGGTTGATGTAATGTTATTTATGTACTTGATTGACGTGGCGAGTGTAAGCCAACTATGTTATCTCCCCTTTATGATTTATATTACATGGGATGTTGTGAAGATTGCCTAACTTGCAACATATGCCTTCAATGCGATTATGCCTCTAAGTCGTGCCTCGACACGTGGGAGATATAGTCGCATCGAGGGTGTTACAAGTTGGTAATAAGAGCCTTCCCCGACCTTAGGAGCCCCATTGCTTGATCGTTTTTAGCGGCCGAGTTGTGTCTAGAAAAATGTTTTGAGTCATTTAGGAATTATATATCGGAGAGTTTAGGAATTCTTTTTACTTCCCAGTCTTCTCATCGCTCTAGTAACGCATCCTGATGTAGAGTTTTGACTCTTCTCTCCTCAAATTTCACTAAAAAAAAATTTAGGATCACGCGGGTATCTTGGAATCGTTCCGATGGTTTTATGATGAGAACATTATCTTGGTGCCTCCTGTCAGGGGTTTAGTGGAAGTGTCCCGGGGAGTTGAGCTCTGAGGTGTTGTCATCATAATATTATCGTTGCAGTTCTGGAATACCTGAGTTTAGTACGCCGACATCGAAAATCTCTTTTATGCAGTTCGTTGGTGAGATAACCTCGATGCCACCCAGTACTGGGGCGGGAGTTCGGGAGTATCGCCATAACTTGTATAACGGATGCTTTTCGAAGGTTGAGGTAGATGGTTTCCGAAGGTTTCTTGGTTATGTGTTGAAGGATGGATACAACTGGATGTAGGATTTGCTAGTTTGGGTGAGATATTACGCTTCCCCTGTATCCCCAACACCTGATTGCATAACCGGAAAGGTTCGGGAGTTTCATAGGTGGGAATTCTAGTAGCTCTAGTTCTTCTTCCACGGATATTGGTTTGAGATTGGGATTTCTTACCGATTATTCGTTCTTGATCCGTACCTTGTTGATTTATTTCTCTACCTTAATTCTACGTGGCTTCTCAATTTATGGATATGTGACCATTTCAAGAGGAATGCATTCGTTCATTTTGTACGGATGTGAAGACTATATGTTGCAATTTTCATTCCGTTGGATTCAGCTTCAATATTTATCTGTCAATGTGCTAATGGTGGTCAACCTCTTCAGGATGGCTCCTCCAACGCGCACGACTCCGAATCCTAATCCGCCACCACCTCCACCCCCTCAGGACGCATGGCAAGCTGTGATGGCCGCAACCAATGCAAACACACAGTTGATCATGCAAATTCTCCAAGAGCGCAATCAAGGCAACCAAGGGAATCAAGGCAGCAATCAGAATCACTTTGCTTCACTCAACCAGTTCCTTGCTAATGGGCCAAAGACTTTTAGCAATTGTGTTGAGGCAACCGATGCTGACGATTGGCTTGTGGATCTGTGCAAACATTTCGAGTGCAGTAACGTCAGGCCTGAGGACTTTGTTAAGTTCGCTTCCTTCCAACTCAAAGATCAAGCTGTAGAATGGTTCCGGCAGTACAAGGACTCCAGAGGTGGATGTGTTATCACTTGGGATGATTGCTGTCGAGATATCCGAGCTCATCATATTCCCTAGAGCGTGGTTGAAAGCAAGCGTGAGGAATTCCGCAATCTGAAGCAAGGCTCTTTGTCTGTCTATGACTACAACAAGTTGTTCTAGAAGCTCGCCCGCTTTGCCAAGCAGGACGTACCTGATGAGAAGAGCATGATATATCAGTTCAGGGGTGGTCTTAGAGAAGAAATTCAGCTCGCTCTTGTTCTCTTTGAACCCTTGAGATACGATGAGTTCTACAACATGGCGTTGAAGCAAGAGGCTGCTCAGTTGAGGTGTGATGCTTCCAAGAAGCGAGTCAGAGATGCTACTCCTTCTTCCTCTACTCAAGTGACCAAGCAGCAGAAGTTTTGGCTTCCTCCTCCTCCATTCCGTCAGCCGTATCAGCAGAAGAGCAAAGGTGGCAGTGGATCTTCCCACCCACCCAACCCTGGCTTTCAGAACAAGACTTCGTCTCAAGCTCCAAGATCGAGTGCTCCATATCACCGTCCGCTTTCAGAGGTCACGTGCAACAAAGTGCCAACAGAAGGGTCACTATGCCAACAAGTGTTTCAAACAGAGGCGTCTTCCTCCTCCTCCTCCTGTCAGATCGGCAAGTACAGCTGTGGTCAAGCATAACCCCAAGTCCGCCAAGGTCAACTTGATGAATGTAGCTCAGGAAGAGGACTCGTCAGATGTGATCATGGTTAACCTTCCTGTTAATGATATTCCTGCAAAAGTTCTTTTTGACACGGGTGCATCGCATTGTTTCATCTCGAGACCATTTGTTTCTAAGCATGAGTTGCCTTTACAAGATTTGCCTAGACAGTTATCTGTTGTTTCTTCGGGTAAATTCATGAATGCAAGCGCTATTGCCCCAGATGTTTCTATCACATTGGGCAATTACAAGTTTCTCTCTTCTCTGGTGGTTCTTGGTAACTCGGATATTGATCTTATTCTCGGAATGGATTGGCTTTCTAAGCACAAGGCTCAGCTTGACTGTGCTGCCTGGCAGATTCAATTGACTCATTCGTCTGAGGATGTAATTGTCTTTGCCGCTCATGACGATACCATCTGTCTGTTTTCTCTCAATGAGAGGGGTGAACTCGATGCTATTTTGCAAATTCCAGTCGTTTGCGAATATCAAGACGTCTTTCCAGAAGAGCTTCCAGGAATGCCTCCGCACCGGCCAATTGAATTCTTTATTGATCTCGAGCCTGGCACGGAACCTGTGTGCAAACGTCCTTACAAGCTCAGACCTGAAGAGTTGAAGGAGCTGAAGAAGCAACTCGATATTCAAGAGAAAATGGGTCTCATCCGGCCTAGTTCTTCTCCGTGGGGTTGTGGTGTTCTTTTTGTGAAGAAGAAGGATGGAACGGACCGACTTTGTGTTGATTACCGTCCAGTGAACAAGATGTTAGTGGAACGTAGTAATTTCAAAATTTTCCTACGCACACGCAAGATCATGATGATGCATAGCAATGAGGGGAGAGTGTGATCTACATACCTTGTAGATCGATAACGAAAGCATTTGGTTGATGTAGTCGTACGTCTCCACGGCCCGACCGATCAAGCACCGAAACTACGACACCTCCGAGTTCTAGCACACGTTCAGCGCGATGACGATCCCCGGACTCCGATCCAGAAAAGTGTCGGGGAAGAGTTCCGTCAGCACGACGTCGTGGTGACGATCTTGATGTACTACTGTCGCAGGGCTTCGCCTAAGCACCGCTACAATATTATCGAGGACTATGGTGGAAGGGGGCGCCAAACACGGCTAAGAATATGATCACGTGGATCAACTTGTGTGTCTCTGGGGTTCCCCTGCCTCCGTATATAAAGGACTAAAGGGGGGGTGCAGTCGGCCTAGGAGAGGCGCGCCAGGAGAGTCCTACTCCCTCTGGGAGTAGGATTCCCCCCCCCAATCCTAGTTGGAATAGGATTCGCGGAGGGGGGAAAAGAGAGAGGGGGGCCGGCCCCCTCTCCTTGTCCTATTCGGACCAAGGGAGGGGAGGGGCGCGCGGCCCATCTTGGGCTGCCCCTTCTTTTTTCCACTAAGGCCCACTATGGCCCATATAGCTCCCGGGGGGTTCCGGTAACCTCCCGGTACTCCGGTAAAATCCCGATTTTACCCGGAACACTTCTGATATCCAAACATAGGCTTCCAATATATAAATCTTTATGTCTCTACCATTTCGAGACTCCTCGTCATGTCCGTGATCACATCCGGGACTTCGAACAACCTTCGGTACATCAAAATGCATAAACTCATAATATAACTATCATCGTAACCTTAAGCGTGCGGACCCTACGGGTTCGAGAACAATGTAGACATGACCGAGACATGTCTCCGGTCAATAACCAATAGCGGAACCTGGATGCTCATATTGGCTCCTACATATTCTACGAAGATCTTTATCGGTCAGACCGCATAACAACATACGTTGTTCCCTTTGTCATCGGTATGTTACTTACCCGAGATTCGATCGTCGGTATCTCAATACCTAGTTCAATCTCGTTACCGGCAAGTCTCTTTACTCATTCTGTAATACATCATCCCACAACTAACTCATTAGTTGCAATGCTTGCAAGGCTTAAGTGATGTGCATTACCGAGAGGGCCCAAAGATACCTCTCCGACAATCGGAGTGACAAATCCTAATCTCGAAATACGCCAACCCAACATGTACCTTTGGAGACACCTGTAGAGCTCCTTTATAATCACCCAGTTACGTTGTGACGTTTGGTAGCACACAAAGTGTTCCTCCGGCAAACGGGAGTTGCATAATCTCATAGTCATAGGAACATGTATAAGTCATGAAGAAAGCAATAGCAACATACTAAACGATCGGGTGCTAAGCTAATGGAATGGGTCATGTCAACCAGATCATTCACTTAATGATGTGATCCCGTTAATCAAATAACAACTCATTGTTCATGGTTAGGAAACATAACCATCTTTGATTAACGAGCTAGTCAAGTAGAGGCACACTAGTGACACTTTGTTTGTCTATGTATTCACACATGTATTATGTTTCCGGTTAATACAATTCTAGCATGAATAATAAACATTTATCATGATATAAGGAAATAAATAATAACTTTATTATTGCCTCTAGGGCATATTTCCTTCAGACTCCCACTTGCACTAGAGTCAATAATCTAGATTACAAAGTAATGATTCTAACACCCATGGAGCCTTGGTGTTGATCATGTTTTGCTCGTGGAAGAGGCTTAGTCAACGGGTCTGCAACATTCAGATCCGTATGTATCTTGCAAATCTCTATGTATCCCACCTGGACTAGATCCCGGATGGAATTGAAGCGTCTCTTGATGTGCTTGGTTCTCTTGTGAAATCTGGATTCCTTTGCCAAGGCAATTGCACCAGTATAGTCACAAAATATTTTCATTGGACCCGATGCACTAGGTATGACACCTAGATCGGATATGAACTCCTTCATCCAGACTCCTTCATTTGCTGCTTCCGAAGCAGCTATGTATTCCGCTTCACACGTAGATCCCGCCACGACGCTTTGTTTAGAACTGCACCAACTGACAGCTCCACCGTTTAATGTAAACACGTATCCGGTTTGCGATTTAGAATCATCCGGATCAGTGTCAAAGCTTGCATCAACGTAACCATTTACGATGAGCTCTTTGTCACCTCCATATACGAGAAACATATCCTTAGTCCTTTTCAGGTACTTCAGGATGTTCTTGACCGCTGTCCAGTGATCCACTCCTAGATTACTTTGGTACCTCCCTGCTAGACTTATAGCAAGGCACACATCAGGTCTGGTACACAGCATTGCATACATGATAGAGCCTATGGCTGAAGCATAGGGAACATCTTTCATATTCTCTCTATCTTCTGCAGTGGTCGGGCATTGAGTCTTACTCAACTTCACACCTTGTAACACAGGCAAGAACCCTTTCTTTGCTTGATCCATTTTGAACTTCTTCAAAACTTTGTCAAGGTATGTGCTTTGTGAAAGTCCAATTAAGCGTCTTGATCTATCTCTATAGATCTTAATGCCTAATATGTAAGCAGCTTCACCGAGGTCTTTCATTGAAAAACTCTTATTCAAGTATCCCTTTATGCTATCTAGAAATTCTATATCATTCCCAATTAGTAATATGTCATCTACATATAATATCAGAAATGCTATAGAGCTCCCACTCACTTTCTTGTAAATACAGGCTTCTCCAAAAGTCTGTATAAAACCAAATGCTTTGATCACACTATCAAAGCATTTATTCCAACTCCGAGAGGCTTGCACCAGTCCATAAATGGAACGCTGGAACTTGCACACTTTGTTAGCTCCCTTTGGACCGACAAAACCTTCTGGTTGCATCATATACAACTCTTCTTCCAGAAATCCATTCAGGAATGCAGTTTTGACATCCATTTGCCAAATTTCATAATCATAAAATGCTGCAATTGCTAACATGATTCGGACAGACTTAAGCATCGCTACGGGTGAGAAGGTCTCATCGTAGTCAATCCCTTGAACTTGTCGAAAACCTTTTGCGACAAGTCGAGCTTTCTAGACAGTAATATTACCGTCAGCGTCAGTCTTATTCTTGAAGATCCATTTATTCTCAATTGCTTGCCGATCATCGGGCAAGTCAACCAAAGTCCATACTTTGTTCTCATACATGGATCCCATCTCAGATTTCATGGCCTCAAGCCATTTTGCGGAATCTGGCTCACCATCGCTTCTTCATAGTTCGTAGGTTCATCATGATCTAGTAGCATGACTTCCAAGAACGGGATTACCGTACCACTATGGCGCGGATCTTACTCTGGTTGATCTACGAGGTTCTGTAGTATCTTGTTCTGAAGTTTCATGATCATCATCATTAGCTTCCTCACTAACTGGTGTAGGTGTCACAGAAACAGTTTTCTGTGATGTACTACTTTCCAATAAGGGAGCAGGTACAATTACCTCGTCAAGTTCTACTTTCCTCCCACTCACTTCTTTCGAGAGAAACTCCTTCTCCAGAAAGTTTCCGAATTTAGCAACAAAAGTCTTGCCTTCGGATCTGTGATAGAAGGTGTATCCAATAGTCTCCTTTGGATATCCTATGAAGACACATTTCTCCGATTTGGGTTCGAGCTTATCAGGTTGAAGCTTTTTCACATAAGCATCGCAGCCCCAAACTTTCAGAAACGACAACTTTGGTTTCTTTCCAAACCATAGTTCATAAGGCGTCGTCTCAACGGATTTTGATGGTGCCCTATTTAACGTGAATGCGGCCGTCTCTAGAGCGTATCCCCAAAACGATAGCGGTAAATCAGTAAGAGACATCATAGATCGCACCATATCTAGTAAAGTACGATTACGACGTTCGGACACACCATTACGCTGTGGTGTTCCGGGTGGCGTGAGTTGTGAAACTATTCCACAATTTTTCAAATGTACACCAAACTCGTAACTCAAATATTCTCCTCCACGATCAGATCGTAGAAACTTTATTTTCTTGTTACGATGATTTTCAACTTCACTCTGAAATTCTTTGAACTTTTCAAACATTTCAGACTTATGTTTCATTAAGTAGATATACCCATATCTGCTTAAGTCATCTGTGAAGGTGAGAAAATAACGATATCCGCCACGAGCCTCAATATTCATCGAACCACATACATCTGTATGTATGATTTCCAACAAATCTGTTGCTCTCTCCATAGTACCGGAGAACGGTGTTTTTGTCATCTTGCCCATGAGGCACGGTTCGCAAGTACCAAGTGATTCATAATCAAGTGGTTCCAAAAGTCCATCAGTATGGAGTTTCTTCATGCGCTTTACACCGATATGACCTAAACGGCAGTGCCACAAATATGTTGCACTATCATTATCAACTCTGCATCTTTTGGTTTCAATATTATGAATATGTGTGTTACTACTATCGAGATTCAATAAGAATAGATCACTCTTCAAGGGTGCATGACCATAAAAGATATTACTCATATAAATAGAACAACCATTATTCTCTGATTTAAATGAATAACCATCCTGCATCAAACAAGATCCAGATATAATGTTCATGCTTAACGCTGGCACCAAATAACAATTATTTAGGTCTAATATTAATCCCGAAGGTAGATGTAGAGGTAGCGTGCCGACTGCGATCACATCGACTTTGGAACCATTTCCCACGCGCATCGTCACCTCGTCCTTAGCCAATCTTCGCTTAATCCGTAGTCCCTATTTCGAGTTGCAAATATTAGCAATAGAACCAATATCAAATACCCAAGTGCTACTGTGAGCATTAGTAAGGTACACATCAATAACATGTATATCACATATACCTTTGTTCACCTTGCCATCCTTCTTATCCGCCAAATACTTGGGGCAATTCCGCTTCCAGTGACCAGTCTGCTTGCAGTAGAAGCACTCAGTTTCAGGCTTAGGTCCAGGTTTGGGTTTCTTCTCTTGAGTAGCAACTTGCTTGCTGTTCTTTTCGAAGTTTCCTTTCTTCTTCCCTTTGCCCTTTTTCTTGAAACTACTGGTCTTGTTTACCATCAACACTTGATGCTCCTTCTTGATTTCTACCTCCGCAGCTTTCAGCATCACGAAGAGCTCGGGAATAGTCTTATTCATCCCTTGCATATTATAGTTCATCACGAAGCTCTTGTAGCTTGGTGGCAGTGATTGGAGAATTCTGTCAATGACGCAATCATCTGGAAGATTAACTCCCAATTGAATCAAGTGATTATTATACCCAGACATTTTGAGTATATGCTCACTAACAGAACTGTTCTCCTCCATCTTACAGCTATAGAACTTATTGGAGACTTCATACCTCTCAATCCGGGCATTTGCTTGAAATATTAACTTCAACTCCTGGAACATCTCATATGCTCCATGACGTTCAAAATGTCGTTGAAGTCCCGATTCTAAGTCGTAAAGCATGGCACACTGAACTATTGAGTAGTCATCAGCTTTGCTCTGCCAGACATTCATAACATCTGGCGTTGCTCCAGCAACAGGCCTATCACCCAGCGGTGCTTCCAGGACGTAATTCTTCTGTGCAGCAATGAGGATAATCCTCAAGTTAAGGACCCAGTCCGTGTAATTGCTACCATCATCTTTCAACTTTGCTTTCTCAAGGAACGCATTAAAATTCAACGGAACAACAGCACGAGCCATCTATCTACAATCAAGCATAAACAAGCAAGATACTTATCAGGTACTAAGTTTCATGATAAATTTAAGTTCAGTTAATTTACTTAAAGAACTCCCACTTAGATAGACATCCCTCTAATCCTCTAAGTGATTACGTGATCCAAATCAACTAAACCATGTCCGATCATCACGTGAGATGGAGTAGTTTCATTGGTGAACATCACTATGTTGATCATATCTACTATATGATTCACGCTCGACCTTTCGGTCTCCGTGTTCCGAGGCCATATCTGTATATGCTTGGCTCATCAAGTATAACCTGAGTATTCCGCGTGTGCAACTATTTTGCACCCATTGTATTTGAACGTGGAGCCTATCACACCCGATCATCACGTGGTGTCTCAGCACGAAGAACTTTCGAAACGGTGCATACTCAGGGAGAACACTTCTTGATAATTAGTGAGAGATCATCTTATGATGCTACCATCAATCAAAGCAAGATAAGATGCATAAAAGATAAACATCACACGCAATCAATATAAGTGATATGATATGGCCATCATCATCTTGTGCTTGTGATCTCCATCTCCGAAGCACCGTCGTGATCACCATCGTCACCGGCGTGACACCTTGATCTCCATCGTAGCATCGTTGTCATCTCGTCAAGCTTGTGCTTCCACGACTATCGCTACCGCTTAGTGATAAAGTAAAGCATTACATCGCGATTGCATTGCATACAATAAAGCAACAACCATATGACTCCTGCCAGTTGCCGATAACTCGGTTACAAAACATGATCATCTCATACAATAAAATTCAGCATCATGTTCTTGACCATATCACATCACAACATGCCCTGCAAAAACAAGTTAGACGCCCTCTACTTTGTTGTTGCAAGTTTTACGTGGTTGCTACGGGCTTAAGCAAGAACTAATCTTACCCACGCAACAAAACCACAATGATAGTTTGTCAAGTTGGTGTTGTTTTAACCTTCGCAAGGACCGGGCGTAGCCACACTTGGTTCAACTAAAGTTGGAGAAACTGTCACCCGCAAGCCACCTCTATGCAAAGCACGTCGGGAGAACCAGTCTCGCGTAAGCGTACGCGTAATGTCGGTCTGGGCCGCTTCGTCCAACAATACCGCCGAACCAAAGTATGACATGCTGGTAAGCAGTATGACTTATATCGCCCACAACTCACTTGTGTTCTACTCGTGCATATAACATCAACATATAAAACCTAGGCTCGGATGCCACTATTTGGGGAACGTAGTAATTTCAAAAATTTCCTACGCACAGGCAAGATCATGATAATGCATAGCAACGAGGGGAGAGTGTGTTCTACATACCTTGTAGATCGATAACGAAAGTGTTTGGTTGATGTAGTCGTACGTCTCCACGGCCCGACCGATCAAGCACCGAAACTACGGCACCTCCGAGTTCTAGCACACGTTCAGCTTGATGACGATCCCGGGACTCCGATCCAGCAAAGTGTCGGGGAAGAGTTCCGTCAGCACGACGACGTGGTGACGATCTTGATGTACTACTGTCGCAGGGCTTCGCCTAAGCACCGCTACAATATTATCGAGGACTATGGTGGAAGGGGGCGCCGCACACGGCTAAGAATATGATCACGTGGATCAACTTGTGTGTCTCTGGGGTGCCCCTGCCTCCGTATATAAAGGACTAAAGGGGGGGGTGCGGCCGGCCTAGGAGAGGCGTGCCAGGAGAGTCCTACTCCCTCTGGGAGTAGGATTCCCCCCCAATCCTAGTTGGAATAGGATTCGCGGAGGGGGGAAAAGAGAGAGGGGGGCCGGCCCCCTCTCCTTGTCCTATTCGGACCAAGGGAGGGGAGGGGCGTGCGGCCCATCTTGGGCTGCCCCTTCTTTGTTCCACTAAGGCCCACTATGGCCCATATAGCTCCCGGGGGGTTCCGGTAACCTCCCGGTACTCCGGTAAAATCCTGATTTTACCCGGAACACTTCCGATATCCAAACATAGGCTTCCAATATATAAATCTTTATGTCTCGACCATTTCGAGACTCCTCGTCATGTCCGTGGTCACATCCGGGACTCCGAACAACCTTCGGTACATCAAAATGCATAAACTCATAATATAACTATCATCGTAACCTTAAGCGTGCGGACCCTACGGGTTCGAGAACAATGTAGACATGACCGAGACATGTCTCCGGTCAATAACCAATAGCGGAACCTGGATGCTCATATTGGCTCCTACATATTCTACGAAGATCTTTATCGGTCAGACCGCATAACAACATACGTTGTTCCCTTTGTCATCGGTATGTTACTTACCTGAGATTCGATCGTCGATATCTCAATACCTAGTTCAATCTCTTTACTCGTTCTGTAATACATCATCCCGCAACTAACTCATTAGTTGCAATGCTTGCAAGGCTTAAGTGATGTGCATTACCGAGAGATCCTAGAGATACCTCTCCGACAATCGGAATGACAAATCCTAATCTCGAAATACGCCAACCCAACATGTACCTTTGGAGACACCTGTAGAGCTCCTTTATAATGACCCAGTTATGTTGTGACGTTTGGTAGCACACAAAGTGTTCCTCCTGCAAATGGGAGTTGCATAATCTCATAGTCATAGGAACATGTATAAGTCATGAAGAAAGCAATAGCAACATACTAAACGATCGGGTGCTAAGCTAATGGAATGGGTCATGTCAATCAGATCATTCACTTAATGATGTGATCCCGTTAATCAAATAACAACTCATTGTTCATGGTTAGGAAACATAACCATCTTTGATTAACGAGCTAGTCAAGTAGAGGCACACAAGTGACACTTTGTTTGTCTATGTATTCACACATGTATTATGTTTCCGGTTAATACAAATCTAGCATGAATAACAAACATTTATCATGATATAAGGAAATAAATAATAACTTTATTATTGCCTCTATGGCATATTTCCTTCACAAGAAGACCATCAAGAACAAATATCCACTTCCCAACATCAATGAGTTGTTCGAACAACTCAAAGGTGCCCAAGTATTCTCCAAGCTTGATCTCCGTATGGGTTATCATCAGATTCGAATCCGTGAGCAAGATATTCCCAAGACAGCCTTCAGGACAAGCTTTGGTTCATATGAATACACTATCATGTCTTTTGGCCTCGTCAACGCTCCTCCGACGTTCTCTCGCATGATGAACTTCATCTTCAACGCCTACACCAATGACTTCATTTTGGTCTATCTCGATGACATTCTGGTTTTCTCCAAGAACAAGGAAGATCATGCCAAGCACTTGCATTCGAACACACCATTACGCTGTGGTGTTCCGGGTGGCGTGAGTTGCGAAACTATTCCACAATTTTTCAAATGTACACCAAACTCGTAACTCAAATATTCTCCTCCACGATCAGATCGTAGAAACTTTATTTTCTTGTTACGATGATTTTCAACTTCACTCTGAAATTCTTTGAACTTTTCAAACGTTTCAGACTTATGTTTCATTAAGTAGATATACCCATATCTGCTTAAGTCATCTGTGAAGGTGAGAAAATAACGATATCCGCCACGAGCCTCAATATTCATCGGACCACATACATCTGTATGTATGATTTCCAACAAATCTGTTGCTCTCTCCATAGTACCGGAGAACGGTGTTTTTGTCATCTTGCCCATGAGGCACGGTTCGCAAGTACCAAGTGATTCATAATCAACTGGTTCCAAAAGTCCATCAGTATGGAGTTTCTTCATGCGCTTTACACCGATATGACCTAAACGGCAGTGCCACAAATATGTTGCACTATCATTATCAACTCTGCATCTTTTGGTTTCAACATTATGAATATGTGTGTTACTACTATAGAGATTCAATAAGAATAGACCACTCTTCAAGGGTGCATGACCATAAAAGATATTACTCATATAAATAGAACAACCATTATTCTCTGATTTAAATGAATAACCATCTCGCATCAAAAAAGATCCAGATATAATGTTCATGCTTAACGCTGGCACCAAATAACAATTATTTAGGTCTAATATTAATCACGAAGGTAGATGTAGAGGTAGCGTGCCGACTGCGATCACATCGACTTTGGAACCGTTTCCCACGTGCATCGTCACCTCGTCCTTAGCCAATCTTCGCTTAATCCGTAGTCCCTGTTTTGAGTTGCAAATATTAGCTATAGAACCAGTATCAAATACCTAGGTGCTACTGCGAGCATTAGTAAGCTACACATCAATAACATGTATATCACATATACCTTTGTTCACCTTGCCATCCTTCTTATCCGCCAAATACTTGGGGCAGTTCCGCTTCCAGTGACCAGTCTGCTTGCAGTAGAAGCACTCAGTTTCAGGCTTAGGTCCAGGTTTGGGTTTCTTCTCTTGAGTAGCAACTTGCTTGCTGTTCTTTTTGAAGTTTCCCTTCTTCTTCCCTTTGCCCTTTTTCTTGAAACTAGTGGTCTTGTTGACCATCAACACTTGATGCTCCTTCTTGATTTCTACCTCCGCAGCTTTCAGCATCGTGAAGAGCTCGGGAATAGTCTTATTCATCCCTTGCATATTATAGTTCATCACGAAGCTCTTGTAGCTTGGTGGCAGTGATTGGAGAATTCTGTCAATGACGCAATCATTTGGAAGATTAACTCCCAATTGAATCAAGTGATTATTATACCCAGACATTTTGAGTATATGCTCACTAACAGAACTGTTCTCCTCCATCTTACAGCTATAGAACTTATTGGAGACTTCATATCTCTCAATCCGGGCATTTGCTTGAAATATTAACTTCAACTCCTGGAACATCTCATATGCTCCATGACGTTCAGAACGTCGTTGAAGTCCCGATTCTAAGCCGTAAAGCATGGCACACTGAACTATTGAGTAGTCATCAGCTTTGCTCTGCCAGACGTTCATAACATCCGGCGTTGCTCCAGCAGCAGGCCTGGCACCCAGCGGTGCTTCCAGGACGTAATTCTTCTATGCAGCAATGAGGATAATCCTCAAGTTACGGACCCAGTCCGTGTAATTGCAACCATCATCTTTCAACTTTGCTTTCTCAAGGAACGCATTAAAATTCAACGGAACAACAGCACGAGCCATCTATCTACAATCAATCATAAACAAGCAAGATACTTATTAGGTACTAAGTTTCATGATAAATTTAAGTTCAGTTAATTTACTTAAAGAACTCCCACTTAGATAGACATCCCTCTAATCCTCTAAGTGATTACGTGATCCAAATCAACTAAACCATGTCCGATCATCACGTGAGATGGAGTAGTTTCATTGGTGAACATCACTATGTTGATCATATCTACTATATGATTCACGCTCGACCTTTCGGTCTCCGTGTTCTGAGGCCATATCTGTATATGCTTGGCTCGTCAAGTATAACCTGAGTATTCCGCGTGTGCAACTGTTTTGCACCCATTGTATTTGAACGTAGAGCCTATCACACCCAATCATCACGTGGTGTCTCAGCACGAAGAACTTTCGCAACGGTGCATACTCAGGGAGAACACTTCTTGATAATTAGTGAGAGATCATCTTATAATGCTACCATCAATCAAAGCAAGATAAGATGCATAAAAGATAAACATCACATGCAATCAATATAAGTGATATGATATGGCTATCATCATCTTGTGCTTGTGATCTCCATCTCTGAAGCACCATCATGATCACCATCATCACCGGCGTGACACCTTGATCTCCATCGTAGCATCGTTGTCGTCTCATCAAGCTTGTGCTTCCACGACTATCGCTACCACTTAGTGATAAAGTAAAGCATTACATCGCGATTGCATTGCATACAATAAAGCGACAACCATATGGCTCCTACCAGTTGCTGATAACTCGGTTACAAAACATGATCATCTCATACAATAAAATTCAGCATCATGTCTTGACCATATAACATCACAACATGCCCTGCAAAAACAAGTTAGACGTCCTCTACTTTGTTGTTGCAAGTTTTACGTGGTTGCTACGGGCTTAAGCAAGAACTAATCTTACCTACGCAACAAAACCACAACGATAGTTTGTCAAGTTGGTGCTGTTTTAACCTTCGCAAGGACCGGGCGTAGCCACACTTGGTTCAACTAAAGTTGGAGAAACTGTCACCCGCAAGCCACCTCTGTGCAAAGCACGTCGGGAGAACCGGTCTCGCGTAAGCGTACGCGTAATGTCGGTCTGGGCCGCTTCGTCCAACAATACCGCCGAACCAAAGTATGACATGCTGGTAAGCAGTATGACTTATATCGCCCACAACTCACTTGTGTTCTACTCGTGCATATAACATCAACATATAAAACCTAGGCTCGGATGCCACTGTTTGGGGAACGTAGTAATTTCAAAATTTTCCTACGCACACGCAAGATCATGATGATGCATAGCACCGAAACTACGTCTCCACGGCCCGACCGATCAAGCACCGAAACTACGGCACCTCCGAGTTCTAGCACATGTTCAGCTCAATGACGATCCCCGGACTCCGATCCAGCAAAGTGTCGGGCAAGAGTTCCATCAGCACGATGGCGTGGTGACGATCTTGATGTACTACTATCGCAGGGCTTCACCTAAGCACCGCTACAATATTATCGAGGACTATGGTGGAAGGGGGCGCCGCACACGGCTAAGAATATGATCATGTGGATCAACTTGTGTGTCTCTGGGGTGCCCCTGCCTCCGTATATAAAGGACTAAAGGGGGGGGGGGTGCGGCCGGCCTAGGAGAGGCGCGCCAGGAGAGTCCTACTCCCTCTGGGAGTAGGATTCCCCCCTAATCCTAGTTGGAATAGGATTCACGGAGGGGGGAAAAGAGAGAGGGGGGCCGGCCCCCTCTCCTTGTCCTATTCGAACCAAGGGAGGGGAGGGGCGCGCGGCCCATCTTGGGCTGCCCCTTCTTTTTTCCACTAAGGCCCACTATGGCCCATATAGCTCCCGGGGGGTTCCGGTAACCTCCCGGTACTCCGGTAAAATCCCGATTTTACCCGGAACACTTCCGATATCCAAACATAGGCTTCCAATATATAAATCTTTATGTCTCGACCATTTCGAGACTCCTCGTCATGTCCGTGATCACATCCGGGACTCCGAACAACCTTCGGTACATCAAAATGCATAAACTCATAATATAACTGTCATCGTAACCTTAAGCGTGTGGACCCTACGGGTTCGAGAACAATGTAGACATGACCGAGACATGTCTCCGGTCAATAACCAATAGCGGAACCTGGATGTTCATATTGGCTCCTACATATTCTACGAAGATCTTTATCGGTCAGACCGCATAACAACATACGTTGTTCCCTTTGTCATCGGTATGTTACTTACCCGAGATTCGGTCGTCGGTATCTCAATACCTAGTTCAATCTCATTACCGGCAAGTCTCTTTACTCATTCTGTAATACATCATCCCGCAACTAACTCATTAGTTGCAATGCTTGCAAGGCTTAAGTGATGTGCATTACCGAGAGGGCCTAGAGATACCTCTCCGACAATCGGAGTGACAAATCCTAATCTCGAAATACGCCAACCCAACATGTACCTTTGGAGACACCTGTAGAGCTCCTTTATAATCACCTAGTTACGTTGTGACGTTTGGTAGCACACAAAGTGTTCCTCCGGCAAACGGGAGTTGCATAATCTCATAGTCATAGGAACATGTATAAGTCATGAAGAAAGCAATAGCAACATACTAAACGATCGGGTGCTAAGCTAATGGAATGGGTCATGTCAATTAGATCATTCACTTAATGATGTGATCCCGTTAATCAAATAACAACTCATTGTTCATGGTTAGGAAACATAACCATCTTTGGTTAACAAGCTAGTCAAGTAGAGGCACACTAGTGACACTTTGTTTGTCTATGTATTCACACATGTATTATGTTTCCGGTTAATACAATTCTAGCATGAATAATAAACATTTATCATGATATAAGGAAATAAATAATAACTTTATTATTTCCTCTATGGCATATTTCCTTCACAAGAAGACCATCAAGAACAAATATCCACTTCCCAACATCAATGAGTTGTTCGAACAACTCAAAGGTGCCCAAGTATTCTCCAAGCTTGATCTCCGTATGGGTTATCATCAGATTCGAATCCGTGAGCAAGATATTCCCAAGACAGCCTTCAGGACAAGCTTTGGTTCATATGAATACACTATCATGTCTTTTGGCCTCGTCAACGCTCCTCCGACGTTCTCTCGCATGATGAACTTCATCTTCAACGCCTACACCAATGACTTCGTTTTGGTCTATCTCGACGACATTCTGGTTTTCTCTAAGGGAACATCAGTTCTACGCCAAGTTCTCCAAGTGTGAATTTTGGCTTGATGAGGTTCTTTATCTTGGTCATATCATCTCTGCCAAGGGCATTGCCGTGAATCCTGAGAAGGTGTCTGCAATTGTGAATTGGGAACCTCCTCAGAATGTGAAGCAACTCCGCAGTTTTCTCGGTCTCGCAAGCTATTGCCGAAGATTCGTTGAAAACTTTTCTAAGATCGCGAAGCCTCTCTCAAATCTTCTTCAGAAGCACGTCAAGTACGTTTGGTCTCCAGAGTGTAACATTGCTTTCAACACTTTGAAAGAGAAATTGATCACTGCTCCAGTCCTGACTCCGCCTGATGAAACCAAGCCGTACGAGGTCTTTTGTGATGCCTCTCTCCAAGGTCTTGGCGCAGTATTGATGCAAGAGAAGAAAGTTGTTGCTTATACCTCTCGCCAGTTGAAGCCTATTGAGAAGAACTACCCCACTCATGATCTCGAGTTGGCGGCAGTTGTGCATGCTCTTTTGACATGGAGACATCTTCTATTGGGAAGAAAAGTGGACATTTTCACTGATCACAAGAGTCTCAAGTACATTTTCACTCAGCCTAATCTCAACCTCAGGAAAACTCGATGGGTCGAAATGATTCAAGAGTATAATCCGAGTATTGAGTATACTCCAAGCAAGGCCAATGTGATTGCTGACGCTTTGAGCAGGAAAGCTTACTGCAACAGTTTGATTCTCAAGCCTTATCAACCCGAGCTTTGTGAAGCTTTCCGCAAACTTAACCTGCAAGTTGTTCCTCAAGGTTTCATCGCCAACCTTCTAGTCTCTTTTACCTTGGAAGACCAGATTCGCCAAGCCCAGCTTCTTGATGCTATGGTGAAAAAGGTGAAGATTGGGATTGCCAAGAGCCAGTCCAAGTACAAGTGCTACCGCCTTGATGACAAGGATACTCTCTTCTTCGAGGATCATATTGTTGTACCCAAAGGTGACCTCTGTAAAGTGATCATGAACGAGGCTCACAATTCTCTCCTCTCCATCCACCCTGGGAGCACGAAGATGTATCAGGACCTCAAGCAAGCTTATTGGTGGACTCGAATGAAGCGCGAGATTGCTCAATTCGTGAATGAATGTGATGTCTGCAGAAGAGTGAAGGCAGAACACCAAAGGCCAGCAGGTCTCCTCCAACCTCTTGCCATTCCAGAATGGAAGTTTGACCACATTGAAATGGACTTTGTGATTGGGTTTCCAAAGTCCAAGCATGGCAATGATGCTATATTCGTTGTCATCGACAAACTCACCAAAGTGGCTCACTTTCTGCCTATCAAAGAGTCGATCACTGCAGCTCGATTGGCGGAACTCTATACCTCTCGTATTGTCTCTCTCCACGGTATTCCACAAGTGATCTCTTCAGACCGTGGCAGCATCTTTACCTCGAAGTTTTGGGATTCTTTTCAGAAGGCCATGGGCACGAACATCCGCTTCAGCACAGCTTTCCATCCTCAAACTAGCGGTCAAGTCGAGCGTGTCAACCAGATTCTTGAAGATATGCTCAGGGATTGTGTGATCTCCTTCAACATGAAGTGGGAGGATTGTCTTCCTTATGCTGAATTCTCCTACAACAACAGTTTTCAAGCAAGTTCGGGCAAGGCCCCATTTGAAATTCTGTATGGCAGGAAGTGCCGTACCCCTCTCAACTGGCCTGAAACCGGTGAACGTCAGCTTTTGGGTAATGACTTAATCACAGAGGCAGAGGAAATGTGCAAAGTCATTCGTGATAACCTCAAAGCAGCCCAGTCCCGCCAGAAGAGCTACTACGATAGTAAGCACCATGATTTGGCTTTCGAGATCGGAGATCATGTTTACCTCCGTGTCTCTCCAATAAAAGGTACTCGTTGCTTCGGTATCAAAGGGAAGCTTTCCCCGAGATACGTGGGACCTTTCAAGATTGTCAGCAATAGAGGTGACCTCGCCTATCAACTCGAGCTTCCTTCAAACTTTGCAAATGTTCATGACATGTTCCATGTCTCTCAGCTTCGAAAGTGCTTCAAGACTCCTGACCGCACCGTCAACTTCGACATTGAGCTCCAAGAAGATCTCTCTTATCGTGAGCACCCAGTTGCTATTCTTGAAGAGAATGAACGCAAGACTCGCAACAAGTCAATCAAATTTCTCAAAGTCAAGTGGTCACACCATTCCGACCATGAAGCTACCTGGGAACGCGAGGATCACCTCCGTTCTGAGTACCCGGCGTTCTTTCAGTCCTAGATCTCGGGACGAGATCCTTTCGTAGTGGTGGAGTGTTGTAACACCCCGGATGTAACTTTCCCAATTTGTACTCCAACTCTTGTCATTTCCGGCATTAAGTTATTATATATTCTCGGGTTCGGGTCTTTGTCTCCGTGTGTAGTTATCGTTGTCATGCATCTCATATCATGTCATCATGTGCATTGCATTTGCAAATGTGTTCGTCTCAGGCATTCAAGCATTTTCCCCGTTGTCCGTTTTGCATTCCGGCGCTCCGTTCTCCTCCGGTGGTCATTTCTAGCTTTCTTTCGTGTGTGGGGATTAAACATTTCCGGATTGGACCAAGACTTGCCAAGCGGCCTTGGTTCACTACCGGTAGACCGCCTGTCAAGTTTCGTATCATTTGGACTTCGTTTGATACTCCAACGGTTAACCGAGGGACCGAAAAGGCCTCGTGTGTGTTGCAGCCCAACACCCCTTCAATTTGGCCCAAAACCCACCTAACTCTGCTCCATCATCTAGAGCGTTCGATCACGATCGCGTGGCCGAAAAACGCACCTCATTTGGACTCTCCTAGCTCCCTCTATGCTATTTATACCTCCCCCATTCCAAATCCGGACGAAACCCTCGTCTCCTTCATCACCTCGCGCGCCGGACAAAAATCTCGCCGCCGGACGTGTCCGCCCAGCGCCCCCACCGCCACGTGTCGCCACTCTGTTGGCCGCGCCCCGCGGGACCGCTTCGCCGCGCCGCCGGGCCCGGGAGCCCGCAGCCGGCCCCCGTGGCCCATCTCCCAGGTGCCCGCGCGCCGCCACCTCTCCCGAAGCCGGCCGCCGCCCTTTCCCCCCTGCGCCACCGCCGGCCGCCGCCCTTGCCTCCCCGCCGGCACACGCCGCCGCCCGCCGCCCGGCCGGTCGCCGCCCGCGCCCGCCCCGGCCTCCGTGCCCGCCGCCGCCGCCTCTTCTCGTCCGGCGCCCCTCCGGCCGCCTCCTCCCTCCTCAACGCCGGCTCCGGCGAGCTCCATCTGCCGCCGGTGAACAGTGCCTCGCCGGCCCCGCCTCGATTTCCGTGCCGGGTCAACCCCCCGATCCAAGTGCTCATGTTCGCGGCTCCGTAACTTTGCATCTGTAGCTCCGATTCATGCATATAGCATATCAAAATGTTCATCTCAGAGAGTACATCATTTCATTCCATTACATCATTTTCTTTTGAGCTCATCTTGATGCCCGAAATGCTGTTAGAAGAGGGCTACTTGAGTTAATTGTTAGATCCGCTACTCCGTTTAGCACTTGTCATTTTTGCCATGATTAATGTGTGCATGATATGCCCTGATGCTCTACATGTGTTTTGTTAAGGGTTTTGTCATCTTTCCAGAGGTGCAACCCATTTATTTTTAGGATGTGTGTGGTGTCTTGTGCAAGCTCGCAAAGTGGTGCACTTGCTAATTCTGTTTTCGGGGACTTAGCAATTCCACTAAGTCCTTGATCTGTTTATCTCATGATGCCATATGTTCTTGTTGTTTCCTAGTGACCCGTGCCTCTTTTGAGGATGATCAGTAAGGGAGTTTTGTTAATCTTGTAGTTCTCTATCAATCCATGTCTTTGTTTGCAATTATGGAGCAACCTAGCTTGAGTCAATCGAGCTCTACTTTTGCTACTTTGTGAATCTGGGCAGATTGTCAACTTGTTTGCAATTTTGCCGGTGATGTTGTAGTTGATCCGTGCATGCTATGCTATTGTTCTTGCCATGTCTAGATTGCATTTTGTGCCTTCTTGTTGGGTGTGTGATTGTCTTGCCATGACTTGCACCGTAGTGAGTGCATCGAGCTCGTAAACATGCCTACTCGAGTTATGTTTCAGCATGTGCCAGTTTTCACTAAGTCTAAAAACTGATTATGTTTTTGCTATGTTCACATGCTTGCAATTGTATTTTCTGATCCCTTTTGGCTCAAGGTCACTAAGGGACTTTTGTTAAGATATTTGAGTAGCTCCATGTCATGCTTTACTTTGCCATGTTCAGGTCCTGTAGCATATAGTTTTGTTGTTCCGAAGAGGGCTACCTGATCTGAAATTCCAGGCTTGTGTTAATTTCACTAAGTCTGAGATCTGTTTGTCATATGCATTTTTGCCATGCTTGTTTGAACCTGTTAATGGATGAATTGGCCGTAGCTCAGTGCTAGACTTTTGTTAAGCATCTTGTGTTCATCCCTGCCATGTATTTTGTTGTCATGTTTGGGTGCTGTAGCATGTTCATCTCATTGCATTTAGATGGCTACTTGCTGTAAATCGCAGACCGGTGTCATTTTTGAATCGCTTGCCATTTCCAAACCGTAACTCCGATTCCGGTGTTCTTTATATCGTTTTCAAGCGATTTCATCTCATCTTTCTAGTGGCACACTTGGCTTTCCAAGTTGAGGCCAGGTTCATGCATTTCCTGTCATATCTTGCATTTCGCATCCCGCATAGCATATCATCATTGCATCATATTGTTTGAGCTTTGCACGTGGTTGATTGTGTCCTTGTTGCTTGTTTGTCTTGTGTGGGTAGAGCCGGGAGCCGAGTTCGCTAACGAGGAGCCCGTTGAGTTTGCTTTCAAGGATCCAGTCAACTTTGACAACTGTGCAGGCAAGATGATCATACCCTCGAAATCACTACTATCTTTGCCAAGGTTGTCAGAATCGCGATTCTGTTATACGATTCTACGACTTTACGATCCAAACTAACCCCTCTGATTCTACGATTTTACTTCATAGAGTCTACGTTCCCACGATCCTGATAGTGAAGATTCTACGATTTACGATCCTACCATCGGAGCTCTGATCCGATTCAAAATCACGATTCTGACAACCTTGATCTTTGTTATGCTAGTTTTGCTCGCTCTTTTGCTATGCCATTGCTACGATGCCTACCACTTGCTTTCAAGCCTCCCAAATTGCCATGTCAAACCTCTAACCCACCATGTCCTAGCAAACCATTGATTGGCTATGTTACCGCTTTGCTCAGCCCCTCTTATAGCGTTGTTAGTTGCAGGTGAAGATTGGAGGCCGTTCCTTGTTGGAACATCTTTTATTTACTTGTTGGGATATCATGATATTATCTTGCTTATCTTAGCATCTATATACTTGGTAAAGGGTGGAAGGCTCGTCCTCTTGCCTAGTGTTTTGTTCCACTCTTGCCGCCCTAGTTTCCGTCATATCGGTGTTATGTTCCCGGATTTTGTGTTCCTTACGCGGTTGGGTTATAATGGGAACCCCTTGATAGTTCGCCTTGATTAAAGCTTTTCCAGCAATGCCCAACCTTGGTTTTACCATTCTCCACCTAGCCCTTTCTTTCCCTTGGGTTCTGCAGACTCAAGGGTCATCTTATTTTAACCCCCCCGGGCCAGTGCTCCTCTGAGTGTTGGTCCAACCGAGCGATGTCCGAGGCTACCAGGGGCAACTCTGGGCTGGCCTACCCGACGTCTGGCTCATCTGAGTGTGCCCTGAGAACGAGATATGTGCAGATCCTATCGGGATTTGTCGGCACATTCGGGCGGTGTTGCTGGTCTTGTTTTAACCTGTCAAAGTGTCTTGAATTACCGAGATACCGAGTCTGATCGGAACGTCTTGGGAGGTGGTCTATTCCTTCATTGACTGTGAGAGCTTGTCATGGGCTAAGTTGGGACTCCCATGCAGGGATTTGAACTTTCGAAAGCCGTGCCCGCGGTTATGGGAAGATGGGAATTTGTTAATGTCCGGTTGTAGATAACTTGAACCTTAACTTAATTAAAATGAATCAACTGAGTGTGTTACCGTGATGGCCTCTTCTCGGCGGAGTCCGGGAAGTGGACACGGTGTTGGAGTAATGCTTGCGCAGGTTGCTCTCTAGTTTCTCGCTCGTGCCTTGCCTCCTCTTCTCGATCTCTCTTGCGAACAGGATAGCCACCATATTTGCTAGTCGCTTGCTGCAGCTCCACTCATATTTACCTTGCCTTACCTATAAGCTTAAATAGTCTTGATCGCGAGGGTGCGAGATTGCTGAGTCCCTGTGGCTCACAGATTACTATTACACCAGATGCAGGGCCTGATGATTCCGCTCCAGGAGACGCGTATGAGCTCAAGTGGGAGTTCGACGAAGACTCTCAACGTTACTATGTTTCCTTTCCCGATGATCAGTAGTGGTGCCCAGTTGGGGGTGAACGGGACCGTTGTCGCATGTTGGGTTCTCTTTTATTTTGGCGCCGTAGTCGGGCCATGAGTGTTTGGTTGACGTAATGTTATTTATGTACTTGATTGACGTGGTGAGTGTAAGCCAACTATGTTATCTCCCCTTTATGATTTATATTACATGGGATGTTGTGAAGATTGCCTAACTTGCGACATATGCCTTCAATGCGATTATGCCTCTAAGTCGTGCCTCGACACGTGGGAGATATAGTCGCATCGAGGGTGTTACATGGCCTCACCAGGCTGGCTCGCGAGGGGCGGAGAGATCAAGGCAGGGGGCACCTCGTGAGGTCCCTGTGATGCAAGCCATGACGACCAAGGCCAGGCGGACACCAGGCCGGCGCCAGCACATGTAGTGTCCTTGTTTCCTCTTTGGTGCTAAAGGGACAGGCGCAGACGAGGAGTCCCGAGGTAGCAGGCAAAGGTTTCCATATCGGTGCAACAAGACCAAGACCAGCAGGACGGTAGGATGGAGATCACCATGGAGCGCAGGACGGCGTTACCACCAGAGCCTTTGGCAGGTGAAGACCACCTTTTGTCAGGATAACTTGTACTAGTTGTCTCCCTTCGAATTTGGCCGGTGTTGGATCCCTTCCCGCCTACATTTGGGAAGAGGACCAGGGCCTCTATAAATAGGGCTATCCACCACCATAGCGAAGAGGGACATTCAGACCATCCTAAAACACACAAGCTCATGGAGCTCAAGAACACCTCTCCTCAGGAGGCTGTTCTTCCCTTGTACTCGTTCGTCCTCATCCCAAGAGGCAATCCACCGCACCACACTGGAGTAGGGTATTACACCATAGCGGTGGCCCGAACCAGTATAAACCCTATGTCCTTTGTTCTGCGAGTTCGACGTGCTTAGCTCTGAGATCGTGGTGAGGGTGTGAGCTGGGGGGAGAGACCTTTGTGCGCACCCCAGAGTTCGAACCTCAAGGGTTTTGCCAGAACCCGAAATCCGACCAGAGTAAGTTGATTCAATAGTGATGAAGATGATTTGCTAGGTGATGATGATTTACTTGTTGACAACTCTAGTGATGAAAACTATGATCAACTTGCTATTAATCATGTTAATCAAGATAAAATGAATGACAATGATAATAAGGAGATTGGGCATCTAATTAAAGAACTAAACACTCTTAAGTTAGCTCATGAAACTACCTTAGAAGATCATCAAGAACTTTTAAAGACTCATGAGAAGCTACGCTTTGAAAAGCTCAACCTAGAGCAAGAGCATGGGTTTTTAAAGGCAATCAATGATGATCTTCATAAGAAAAGTTCTTCTTACATTGCCAAGCATTTACTCTTCTCTACTTACATGCCACAAGTAAAATCTAGCAACAAGAGTAAGAAAGATTCTTCATCTAGTAGTAACAATAATCATGCTAAATCCAATATTGTTTCTTCTAGTAGTTCTCTTGATTCCACTAATGATTCTCTAAGCGAAGTTACACTTGAACAAGAAAATAGCTTATTGAAGGAATTATAGATAAAGGTGTTTACAAGAGCCTTGCCGGAAGTAAGCAATTTGAGGAAATTGTACGCAAGCAAGGAAGGCACCGGAAGAATCAAGGTTTTGGTTTTGAACGAAAGTTCAATGCCAATGGAATTGAGTGGGAAGAAGATCAATACCCCAAGACAAAGTTTGTTCCTCAACAAGAAAAGTATGATCCTACTTCCTTCAAGGGGACACAAGCTCAAGATGATCTTCCACCACAAGACCACAAGCAAAAAGGCAAGGACAAGCTTCAAGAGGGGATTGATGCATTTGAAGAAGCTCCTAAGGCCTTGGTCAAGTGGATTCCCAAGACTACATCAAGTTCTACTTCATCAAGTACGACTACAACTCCAAGGATTCCCATCAAGTTGATGTGGATCCCGAAGAAGAAGAACTAGAAAGTTCTTGAGGGTGACTCCGCCAACATACTTCACTCATATCACTTTGGCGAGAACTAGTGCAAACAACTTCCGCATCTTGCACTAGTTCAAGGAGTCACAAACCCTCTTGCTGGTAAGACAAGGGACAAGGTAACCTAATGCTTGCATGGACATTGTCTTGTGTGTACTTCACTCTATGTCTATGGATACTCTTGGCTGTTCCTTGTGGGACTAACCCATGTAGGTATTGAAAGTGCAACTCACTCCAATGGATTGCTCCAAATGATCTACATCAACATCGAGCATTCACATCTTCAACAGCTACATGAAGTCATCATCGATAAAACCCAAGGTTAGTTCATCCCTCTTAGGGGGGATATCACATCTAGGGGGATCTTTACTCTAAATAATTGAGCTAAAACAACTCTAATGGTGTAAACACAACAATGCTATATGTAAAAGTGTGTAACACCCCGGATGTAACTTTCCCAATTTGTACTCCAACTCTTGCCGTTTCCGGCGTTAAGTTATATTTATTTTTTTCGGGTTCGGGTTTTTGTCTCCGTGTGTTGTTTTCTTTGTCATGCATACCATATCATGTCATCATGTGCATTGCATTTGCATACGTGTTCGTCTCATGCATTCGAGCATTTTCCCTGTTGTCCGTTTTGCATTCCGGCGCTTCGTTCTCCTCCGGTGGTCATTTCTATCTTTCTTTCGTGTGTGGGGATTAAACATTTCTGGATTGGACCGAGACTTGCCAAGCGGCCTTGGTTTACTACCGGTAGACCGCCTATCCAGTTTCGTACCATTTGGACTTCGTTTGATACTCCAACGGTTAACTGAGGGACCGAAAAGGCCTCGTGTGTGTTGCAGCCCAACACCCCTCCAATGTGGCCCAAAACCCACCAAACTCTGCTCCATGTCCTAGAGCGTTCGATCACGATTGCGTGGCCGAAAACCGCACCTCATTTGGACTCTCCTAGCTCCCCCTATGCCTATTTAAACACCCCCCATTCCAAATCCCGGGTCTCCCCTCGTCCCTAACTCTAAACTCCAGATCCGCCGCCGCCGGACACTTCCGCCACCGACGGACACGTCCGGTCCGCCCGCTGTCACCACGTGGCACGCCCCCATTGGCCCGCCTCCACTGCCGTTCCACGCCAGGCCCGGGAGGCCCGTGGCCGGCCCCCGGGGCCCATCTCGCCTCGCCCCGCCGCCCGGTGAAGCCGCCTCCACGCGCCGCCGCCTCCGCCCGCCGCGGCCGCCGCCGCCTCCGCGCCGCGCCGCCGCCACCGCGCCGGCCGGAGCCGCCCCAGCCTCGCCTCCCCTCTTCCCCGGCCGGCGAACCCACTCCGGCGAGCTCCGGGTCATCTCCGGAGGGATCCCCGGTGAACTTCGTAATCCGTGCCCGGATCTCAGATCTGAAATCCTAACCCTAGGTCATTTTTTCCTCGCGAAGTCCCAGAATTCTTGATCCATATGCTCATGTTCGCGGCCCCGTAACTTTGCATCCGTAGCTCCGATTCATGCATATAGCATATCAAAATGTTCATCTCAGAGAGTACATCATTTCATTCCATTGCATTATTTTAATTTGAGCTCATCTTGATGGCAGAAATGCTGTTAGAAGAGGTCTACTTGAGTTAATTGTCAGATCTGTTACTCCGTTTAGCACTTTTGTCATTTTTGCCATGATTATTGTGTGCATGCTATGCCCATGAGTTCTACATATGTTTTGGTAAGGGTTTTGCCATCTTTCCAGAGGTGCAACCCATGTATTTTTAGGATGTGTGTGGTGACTTGTGCAAGCTTGCAAAGTGGTGCACTTGATAAGTCTGCTTTCAGGGACTTAGTGATTTCACTAAGTCCTGGGATTGTTTAGTTCATGATGCCATATGTTCTTGTTGTTTCCTAGTGATCCGTGCCTCTTTTGGGGATGATCAGTAAAGGAGTTTTGTTAATATTGTTATGCTCTATCCATCTGTTCCTTTGTTTGAAATTATGGAGCACCCTAGCTTGAGTCAATCGAGCTCTCATTTTGCTTCGTTGTGAATCTGGGCAGATCGTCAACTTGTTTGCGATTTTGCCGATGCTATTGTAGTTGATCCGTGCATACTATGCCATTGTTCTTGCCATGTCTAGCTTGTATTTTGTGCCTTCTTTATGGGTGTATGCTTGTCTTGCCATGACTTGCACCGTAGTGAGTGCATCGAGATCGTAAACATGCCTTCGTGAGTTATATTTCAGCATGTCCCAGTTTTCACTATGTCTGAAAACTGATTATGTTTTTGCTATGTTCGTGTGCTTGTTAGTATATTTTGTGATCCCTTTTGGCTCAAGGTCACTAAGGGACTTTTGTTAAGCTTGTTGAGTAGCTCCATGCCATGTCTTTCTTTGTCATGTTCAGGTCCTGTAGCATGTTGTTTTGATGCTCCGAAGAGGGCTATATGATCTGAAATTCCAGACAAGTGTTAATTTCACTAAGTCTGAAATCTGTTTTCCGTTTGCGTTTTTGCCATGCTTGTTTGAACCTGTTAATGGATGATTTGGACGTAGCTCAATGCTAGCCTTTTGTTAAGCATCTTGAATGCTTCCCTGCCATGTATTTTGTTGTCATGTTTGGTTGCTGTAGCATGTTCATTTCATTGCATTTAGATGCCTACTTGCTGTAAATCGCAGACCGGTGTCATATTTGCTTCGCTTGCCATTTCCAAACCGTAACTCCGATTCTGGCGTTCTTTATATCGTTTTCAAGCGATTTCATCTCATCTTTCTAGTGGCACCCTTGGAATCCCAAGTTGAGGCCAGGTTCATGCATTTCATGTCATGTCTTGCATTTTTGCATCCCGCATAGCATATCATCTTTGCATCGTGTTGATTGAGTTTGCACGTGGTTGATTGCATCCTTGTTGCTTGTTTGTCTTGTTTGGGTAGAGCCGGGAGACGAGTTCGCTATCGAGGAGCCCGTTGAGTTTGCTTTTGAGGATCTAGTCAACTCTGACAACTGTGCAGGCAAGATGATCATACCCTCGAAATCACTACTATCTTTGCTATGCTAGTTTGCTCGCTCTTTTGCTATGCCATTGCTACGATGCCTACCACTTGCTTGCAAGCCTCCTAAATTGCCATGTCAAACCTCTAACCCACCATTGTCCTAGCAAACCGTTGATTGGCTATGTTACCGCTTTGCTCAGCCCCTCTTATAGCGTTGCTAGTTGCAGGTGAAGATCGGAGGCCGTTCCTTGTTGGAACATCTTTTATTTACTTGTTGGGATATCATTATATTATCTTGCTATCTTAAATGCATCTATATACTTGGTAAAGGGTGGAAGGCTCGGCCTCTCGCCTAGTGTTTTGTTCCACTCTTGCCGCCCTAGTTTCCGTCATATCGGTGTTATGTTCCCGGATTTTGCATTCCTTACGCGGTTGGGTTATAATGGGAACCCCTTGATAGTTCGCCTTGATTAAAGCTTTTCCAGCAATGCCCAACCTTGGTCTTACCATTTGCCACCTAGCCTCTTTTCCCTCAGATTTCCGGAGCCCGCGGGTCATCTTATTTAACCCCCCCGGGCCAGTGCTCCTCTGAGTGTTGGTCCAAACTAGAGTCATGTGCAGCGCCCCCTCGGGGAAACTCGAGGTTTGGTTTTAGTTGTATGGAGCGCTCATCTGAGTGTGCCCTGAGAAAGAGATATGTGCAGCTCCTATCGGGATTTGTCGGCACATTCGGGCGGTGTTGCTGGTCTTGTTTTAACCTGTCGAAGTGTCTTGAATTACCGAGATATCGAGTCTGATCGGAATGTCTTGGGAGGAGGTCTATTCCTTTGTTGACCGTGAGAGCTTGTCATGGGCTAAGTTGGGACTCCCCTGCAGGGATTGAACTTCCGGAAGCCGTGCCCGCGGATATGGGCAGATGGGAATTTGTTAATGTCCGATTGTAGATAACTTGAACCTTAACTTTCTGTTAATGATATTCCTGCAAAAGTTCTTTTTGACATGGGTGCATCGCATTGCTTCATTTCCAAACCTTTTGCATCAAAGCATGAGTGTGATTATCAGTATCTGCAAAGTTCCTTCCAAATTGTGTCACCGGGCAAGCAGATGACAGCTAACACCTGCGTCCCGGAGGTTACTATCACATTGGGTGACTACAAGTTCCTTTCTTCCCCAATTGTTCTTGGTAACTCAGATATTGATCTTATTCTCGGAATGGATTGGCTTTCTAAGCACAAGGCTCAGCTTGATTGTGCAGTCAGGCAGATTCAATTGACTCATTCGTCTGAGGATGTAATTGTCTTTGCCGGCGGGATAATACTATCCGTCTGTTTTCTCTCAATGAGAAGGGTGAATTGGATGCCATCTCTCAAATTCCAGTCGTTTGCGAATATCAAGACGTCTTTCCAGAAGAGCTCCCAGGAATGCCTCCGCACCGGCTAGTTGAATTCGTTATTGATCTTGAGCCCGGCACGGAACCTGTGTGCAAACGTCCTTACAAGCTCGGACCTGAAGAGTTGAAGGAGCTGAAGAAGCAACTCGATGAGCAAGAAAGAATGGGTCTTATCCGGCCTAGTTCTTCTCCGTGGGGTTGTGGTGTTCTTTTTGTGAAGAAGAAGGATGGAACAGACCGACTTTGTGTTGATTACCGTCCAGTGAACAAAAAGACCATCAAGAACAAATACCCACTTCCCAACATCAATGAGCTGTTCGAACAACTCAAAGGTGCTCAAGTATTCTCCAAGCTTGATCTCCGTATGGGTTATCACCAAATTCGCATTCGTGAAGAAGATATTCCCAAGACAGCATTCAGAACAAGCTTTGGTTCATATGAATACACTGTCATGTCTTTTGGCCTCGCCAACGCTCCTCCGACGTTCTCTCGCATGATGAACTTCATCTTCAACGCCTACACCAATGACTTCGTTTTGGTCTATCTCGACGACATTCTGGTTTTCTCGAAGAACAAGGAAGATCATGCCAAGCACTTGCGTTTGGTTCTTGATAAGCTCAGAGAACATCAGTTCTACGCCAAGTTCTCCAAGTGTGAATTTTGACTTGATGAGGTTCTTTATCTTGGTCATATCATCTCTGCCAAGGGCATTGCCGTGAATCCTGAGAAGGTGTCTGCAATTGTGAATTGGGAACCTCCTCAAAACGTGAAGCAACTCCGCAGTTTTCTAGGTCTCGCAAGCTATTGCCGAAGATTCATTGAAAACTTTTCCAAGATCGCAAAGCCTCTCGCTAATCTTCTTCAGAAGCACGTCAAGTACGTTTGGTCTCCGGAGTGTGATATTGCTTTCAACACTTTGAAAGAGAAGTTAATCACTGCTCTAGTTCTGACTCCGCCTGATGAATCCAAGCCGTACGAGGTCTTTTGTGATGCCTCTCTCCAAGGTCTTGGCACAGTATTGATGCAAGAGAAGAAAGTTGTTGCTTATACCTCCCGCCAGTTGAAGCCTAATGAGAAGAACTACCCCACTCATGATCTCGAGTTGGCGGCAGTTGTGCATGCTCTTTTGACTTGGAGACATCTTCTATTGGGAAGAAAAGTGGACATTTTCACTGATCACAAGAGTCTCAAGTACATCTTCACTCAGCCTAATCTCAACCTCAGGCAAACTCAATGGGTCGAAATGATTCAAAAGTATAATCCGAGTATTGAGTATACTTCAGGCAAGGCCAATGTGATTGCTGACGCTTTGAGCAGAAAGGCTTACTGCAACAGTCTAATTCTCAAGCCTTATCAACCCGAGCTTTGTGAAGCTTTCCGCAAACTTAATCTGCAAGTTGTTCCTCAAGGTTTCCTCGCCAACCTTCAAGTCTCTCCTACCTTAGAAGACCAGATTCGCCAAGCCCAGCTTCTTGATGCTATGGTGAAAAAGGTGAAGATTGGGATTGCTAAGAGTCAGTCCAAGTACAAGTGCTACCGCCTTGATGACAAGGACACTCTTTTCTTCGAGGATCGTATTGTTGTGCCCAAAGGTGACCTCCGTAAAGTGATCATGAACGAGGCTCACAATTCTCTCCTCTCCATCCACCCTAGGAGCACGAAGATGTATCAGGACCTTAAGCAAGCTTATTGGTGGACTCGAATGAAGCGCGAGATCGCTCAATTCGTGAATGAATGTGATGTCTGCAGAAGAGTGAAGGCAGAACACCAAAGGCCAGCTGGTTTCCTCCAACCTCTTGCCATTCTAGAATGGAAGTTTGATCACATTGAGATGGACTTCGTGACTGGGTTTCCAAAGTCCAAGCGTGGCAATGATGCTATATTTGTTGTCATCGACAAACTCACCAAAGTGGCTCACTTTCTGCCTATCAAAGAGTCGATCACTGCAGCTCAATTGGAAGAACTCTACACCTCTCGCATTGTCTCTCTGCACGGTATTCCTCAAGTGATCTCTTCAGACCGTGGCAGCATCTTTACCTCGAAGTTTTGGGATTCTTTTCAGAAGGCCATGGGCACCAACATCCGCTTCAGCACAGCTTTCCATCCTCAAACAAGCGGTCAAGTCGAGCGTGTCACCAGATTCTTGAAGATATGCTCAGGGCTTGTGTGATCTCCTTCGGCATGAAGTGGGAGGATTGTCTTCCTTATGCTGATCTCTCCTACAACAACAGTTTTCAAGCAAGTTCGGGCAAGGCCCCTTTTGAAGTTCTGTATGGCAGGAAGTGCCGTACCCCTCTCAACTGGTCTGAAACCGGTGAACGTCAGCTTTTGGGTAATGACTTAATCACAGAAGCAGAAGAAATGTGCAAAGTCATTCGTGATAACCTCAAAGCAGCCCAATCCTGCCAGAAAAGCTACTATGATAGTAAGCACCGTGATTTGGCTTTCGAGATCGGAGATCATGTTTACCTCCATGTCTCTCCTATGAAAGGTACTCGTCGCTTCGGTATCAAAGGGAAGCTTGCCCCCAGATACGTGGGACCTTTCAAGATTGTCAGCAAGAGAGGCGACCTCGCCTATCAACTCGAGCTTCCTTCAAACTTTGCAAATGTTCATGACGTGTTCCATGTCTCTCATCTTCGAAAGTGCTTCAAGACTCCTGACCGCACCGTCAACTTCGAGAACATTGAGCTCCAAGAAGATCTCTCTTATCGTGAGCACCCAGTTGCTATTCTTGAAGAGACTGAACGCAAGACTCGCAACAAGTCAATCAAATTTCTCAAAGTCAAGTGGTCACACCATTCCGACCGTGAAGCTACCTGGGAACACGAGGACCACCTCCGTTCTGAGTACCCGGTGTTATTTCAGTCCTAGATCTCGGGATGAGATCTTTTCGTAGTGGTGGAGTGTTGTAACACCCCGGATGTAACTTTCCCAATTTGTACTCCAACTCTTGCCGTTTCCGGTGTTAAGTTATATTTATTTTTTTCGGGTTCGGGTTTTTGTCTCTGTGTGTTGTTGTCTTTGTCATGCATCTCATATCATGTCATCATGTGAATTGCATTTGCATACGTGTTCATCTCATGCATTCGAGCATTTTCCCCGTTGTCCGTTTTGCATTCCGGCGCTTCGTTCTCCTCCGGTGGTCATTTCTATCTTTCTTTCGTGTGTGGGGATTAATCATTTCCGGATTGGACCGAGACTTGCCAAGCGGCCTTGGTTTACTACCGGTAGACCGCCTGTCAAGTTTCGTACCATTTGGACTTCGTTTGATACTCCAACGGTTAACCGAGGGACCGAAAAGGCCTTGTGTGTGTTGCAGCCCAACACCACTCCAATGTGGCCCAAAACCTACCATACTCTGCTCCATGTCCTAGAGCGTTCGATCACGATCGCATGGCCGAAAACCGCACCTCATTTGGACTCTCCTAGCTCCCCATATGCCTATTTAAACACCCCCCATTCCAAATCTCGGGTCTCCCCTCGTCCCTAACCCTAAATTCCAGATCCGCCACCGCCGGACACATCCGCCACCGACGGACACGTCCGGTCCGCCCGCCACCGCCACGTGGCATGCCCCCATTGGACCGCCTCCACCGCCGTTCCACCCCGCCGCCAAGCCCGGGAGGCCCGTGGCCGGCCCCCGGGGCCCATCTCGCCTCGCCCCGCCGCCCGGTGAAGCCGCCTCCACGCGCCGCTGCCTCCGCGCCGCGCCGCCGCCGCCGCCTCCACGCGCCGCCGCCTCCGCCCACCGCTTCCACCTCCGTGCTGCACCGCCGCCACCGCGCCGGCCGGAGCCACCCCGGCCTCGCCTCCCCTCTTCCCCGGCCGGCGAACCCACTCCGGCGAGCTCCGGGTCAGCTCCAGTGGGATCCCCGGTGAACTTCGTAATCCGTGCCCAGATCTTAGATCTGAAATCCTAACCCTAGGTCATTTTTTTCCTCGCGAAGTCCCAGAATTCTTAATCCATATGCTCATGTTCGCGGCCCCGTAACTTTGCATCCGTAGCTCCGATTCATGCATATAGCATATCAAAATGTTCATCTCAGAGAGTACATCATTTCATTCCATTGCGTCATTTTCATTTGAGCTCATCTTGATGCTCGAAATGCTGTTAGAAGAGGGCTACTTGAGTTAATTGTCAGATCTGTTACTCCGTTTAGCACTTTTGTCATTTTTGCCATGATTATTGTGTGCATGCTATGCCCGTGAGTTCTACATATGTTTTGTTAAGGGTTTTGCCATCTTTCCAGAGGTGCAACCCATGTATTTTTAGGATGTGTGTGGTGACTTGTGCAAGCTTGCAAAGTGGTGCACTTGCTAAGTCTGTTTTCAGGGACTTAGTGATTTCACTAAGTCCTGGGATTGTTTAGTTCATGATGCCATATGTTCTTGTTGTTTCCTAGTGATCCGTGCCTCTTTTGGGGATGATCAGTAAAGGAGTTTTGTTAATCTTGTTATGCTCTATCCATCTGTTCCTTTGTTTGCAGTTATGGAGCACCCTAGCTTGAGTCAATCGAGCTCTACTTTTGCTTCGTTGTGAATCTGGGCAGATCGTCAACTTGTTTGCGATTTTGCCGATGCTATTGTAGTTGATCCGTGCATGCTATGCCATTGTTCTTGCCATGTCTAGCTTGTATTTTGTGCCTTCTTTATGGTTGTATGCTTGCCTTGCCATGACTTGCACCGTAGTGAGCGCATCGAGCTCGTAAACATGCCTTCGTGAGTTATATTTCAGCATGTCCCAGTTTTCACAAAGTCTGAAAATTGATTATGTTTTTGCTATGTTCGTGTGCTTGTTAGTATATTTTGTGATCCCTTTTGGCTCAAGGTCACTAAGGGACTTTTGTTAAGCTTGTTGAGTAGCTCCATGCCATGTCTTTCTTTGTCATGTTCTGGTCCTGTAGCATGTTGTTTTGATGCTCCGAAGAGGGCTATATGATCTAAAATTCCAGACAAGTGTTAATTTCACTAAGTCTGAAATCTGTTTTCCGTTTGCGTTTTTGCCATGCTTGTTTGAACCTGTTAATGGATGATTTGGACGTAGCTCAGTGCTAGCCTTTTGTTAAGCATCTTGAATGCTTCCCTGACATGTATTTTGTTGTCATGTTTGGTTGCTGTAGCATGTTCATTTCATTGCATTTAGATGCCTACTTGCTGTAAATCGCAGACCGGTGTCATATTTGCTTCGCTTGCCATTTCCAAACCGTAACTCCGATTCTGGCGTTCTTTATATCATTTTCAAGCGATTTCATCTCATCTTTCTAGTGGCACCCTTGGAATCCCAAGTTGAGGCCAGGTTCATGCATTTCCTATCATGTCTTGCATTTTTGCATCCCGCATAGCATATCATCTTTGCATCGTGTTGATTGAGTTTGCACGTGGTTGATTGCATCCTTGTTGCTTGTTTGTCTTGTTTGGGTAGAGCCGGGAGACGAGTTCGCTATCGAGGAGCCCGTTGAGTTTGCTTTTGAGGATCCAGTCAACTCTGACAACTGTGCAGGCAAGATGATCATACCCTCGAAATCACTACTATCTTTGCTATGCTAGTTTGCTCGCTCTTTTGCTATGCCATTGCTACGATGCCTACCACTTGCTTGCAAGCCTCCTAAATTGCCATGTCAACCCTCTAACCCACCATTGTCCTAGCAAACTGTTGATTGGCTATGTTACCGCTTTGCTCAGCCCCTCTTATAGCGTTGCTAGTTGCAGGTGAAGATCGGAGGCCGTTCCTTGTTGGAACATCTTTTATTTACTTGTTGGGATATCATTATATTATCTTGCTATCTTAAATGCATCTATATACTTGGTAAAGGGTGGAAGGCTCGGCCTCTCGCCTAGTGTTTTGTTCCACTCTTGCCGCCCTAGTTTCCGTCATATCGGTGTTATGTTCCCGGATTTTGCGTTCCTTACGCGGTTGGGTTATAATGGGAACCCCTTGATAGTTCGCCTTGATTAAAGCTTTTCCAGCAATGCCCAACCTTGGCCTTACCATTTACCACCTAGCCTCTTTTCCCTCAGATTTCCGGAGCCCGCGGGTCATCTTATTTAACCCCCCCGGGCCCGTGCTCCTCTGAGTGTTGGTCCAAACTAGAGTCCTGTGCAGCGCCCCCTCGGGGAAACTCGAGGTTTGGTTTTAGTTGTATGGAGCGCTCATCTGAGTGTGCCCTGAGAAAGAGATATGTGCAGCTCCTATCGGGATTTGTCGGCACATTCGGGCGGTGTTGCTGGTCTTGTTTTAACCTGTCGAAGTGTCTTGAATTACCGAGATATCGAGTCTGATCGGAATGTCTTGGGAGGAGGTATATTCCTTCGTTGACCGTGAGAGCTTGTCATGGGCTAAGTTGGGACTCCCCTGCAGGGATTGAACTTTCGAAAGTCCTGCCCACGGATATGGGCAGATGGGAATTTGTTAATGTCCGATTGTAGATAACTTGAACCTTAACTTAATTAAAATGAATCAACCGAGTGTGTTACCGTGATGGCCTCTTCTCAGCGGAGTCCGGGAAGTGGACACGGTGTTGGAGTAATGTTTGCGCAGGTTGTTCTCTAGTTTCTCGCTCGTGCCTTGCCTCCTCTTCTTGCTCTCCTTTGCGAATAAGTTAGCCACCGTACTTGCTAGTCTCTTGCTGCAGCTCCACTCATATTTTTACCTTGCCATACCTATAAGCTTAAATAGTCTTGATCGCGAGGGTGCAAGATTGCTGAGTCCCTGTGGCTCACAGATTACTATTACACCAGATGCAGGGCCTGATGATTCCGCTCCAGGAGACGCGTATGAGCTCAAGTGGGAGTTCGACGAAAACTCTCAACGTTACTATGTCTCCTTTCCCGATGATCAGTAGTGGTGCCCAATTGGGGGTGAACGGGACCGTGTCGCATGTTGGGTTCTCTTTATTTTGGCGCCGTAGTCGGGCCATGTGTGTTTTGGATGATGTAATGTTATTTATGTACTTGATTGACGTGGCGAGTGTAAGCCAACTATGTTATCTCCCCTTTTATCATTATATTACATGGGATGTTATGAAGATTGCCTAACTTGCGACATATGCCTTCAATGCGATTATGTCTCTAAGTCGTGCCTCGACACGTGGGAGCTATAGTCGCATCGAGGGTGTTACAAAGTGGTAACCCCACTTGTGCTTAAACAATAAGTATGAAGTACGATCAAATGTTCTCATTTGACTCCTCAGTCAATATACTCATATATAGATGACCTAGTCATCGCCAATTGCTTGATAGATGCTAGAGTGTTTGTGCATGCTTTGCCACATAGTTGATTTGCCATCTTATTGTGTGAGCATGTTGATTGCATATTTTTCTCATTCTAGGACATCCATTTGTTGCTTTGATTGTTTGGATTTTTTTCTTTTGCCAAATGGATGGACAAGAATGCCTAAGAACTTCCTCTAGATATCTATGATTTTCTCGTCTCAAATTCTTTTCATGCTACATCACAAAGTTTGATCAAGTCAGATTCAAACCCTCTGGGTGAGGAGCACCCGGAGTCACCGATTCATCATAGACTTAAACTTCCAAAACCTCTCTGTGTGTTTCAGTCCGACCGATTCATCCATTTCGGTCATACCGAGTTCGCTGAGTTGATCTAGGTTTTCAATCTCGGTGCAACCGATTAGAACCGTTCGGTCACACCGAGTGGCAGAAACCGCTTGCGATTCTGCATCTCGGTGCCGCCAAGTCGTTCCACTCGGTCAAATCAACAGGGTCAAGATATAAATACCTGTTAGATTACGGGTTCCGTAGACCATTGAGAGGTTCGAACTCCGGGGTGCGCACAAATAACACTCTCTCCTCAGCTCGCTCGCTAAATGATCCCACGGCCTAGCTCGACGGACCCGATGACGAGAGACACAGAGATTTATCCTCGTTTAGGCCACCTTGCGGTGTAATACCCTACTCCAGCTTTATGATGGATTGTCTCGATGGGCCGAGGATGAACTAGTATAGTGGTGGAACAACCTCAGGAGGGGAGGAATTCTTGAGCTCGAAGAGCTGGTGGGTGTGAGGATGACCTGAATGTGATCCCCCTTTTAAGGTGGTGGCTAGGTCCTATTTATAATGGCGTTGGTCCTCTTCCCAAATGTTAGGCGGGAAGGGATCCCACAACGGCCAAGTTTGAAAGGGGACAACTAGTACAAGCTATCCTGACAAAAGTAGTCTTCGCCTGCAAAAGCCTCTGGTGGTGACGCCGCCGTGGGCTCCGCGATGACCTCCGTCCTGCCGTCCTAACGGTCTTGGTCTCGTTGCACCAGTATGGAAACCTTTGACTGATGCCTCGGCATCCCGCGCCTGCGCTTGCCTCCTTAGCACCAAAGAGGAAACTGGTACACTGCACCCGCTAGGGCCCGCCTGGCCTTGGTCTTCATGGCTCACGTCACGCGAACCTCGTGAGGTGCACCCTGCATAGATATTTCTGCTCCTCAGGAGCCAACCTAGCGAGGCCACCCCCAGGGAGGTCTTGGTGTCATCCGCCTCCCGAGGCTTGGCCCCTCGCAAGGGTCTTGAGTTGTTCTGCTGAAGCTGGGCCGTACCGGGCCATCGATGGAGCCACGACATGGGCCGTTGGCAGGCAAGTCTGGGCACCCCCAGTCCTATAGCGCCGACAGTAGCTCCCATGACCAAGGCACGCTCGAACTTGGCTTTGAGGCGAAGCCAAAGGGCAAGTGCGGAGCGCCGCGGGCCCCAACCACCTGTGGCCTCGGTTGATGCATGACAATTGACGGGATGTGGGTGCTCCCACTTCCCCATGCATCCTTGATATTCGCCGGCCTGGCGGTCGCCATTGCCAACACATCTCCGCTATCATCGCCTTGCTGTGTGTCCCCCTGGCTTCTTTGCCTTCCGGAGAGATAGAGGCTTCTTTCCCCTGTCTAACCTCGGCACCGGTCCTCGTCGTTGCTATGGCTCCATGCCCGAAGAAGAAGGGAAAGGGGAAACCTATGCTCTGGTGGAATCGCCGCCGACCTTTGAGCCCACCATCGAGCGGTCGGTGCTGGTCAATCAGGAAGGGCTGGACAAGGTTCGACCAGCGCTCGCCTTTGATTACAACAAATGGGGGGAGACAGTGGCCTAGCCCGCTTCCCGCGCCATGGTTAATATGACAGCCACTGAGATCCCCATTCATCTTCATGCCCTCTGGACCGGCCTGATTCCTATTTTCTCTGATTTCTTCAACGCCGTGATCTCGCATTACCAAATCCATGCGCTGCATCTAGATCCCCAATCCATCATCCTCCTCTCCGTCTTCTCCTTCGTCTGCGAGGCCATGGTGGGCATCGCCCCTTCCGTGGCCTCGTTTCGCCATTTCTTCTCTCTTCACCTGACCGATGGCCACCAATGCTTGGGGTGCGTGACCTTCCAGGCCATAGCGGCAACGGCCGGCTCGGGGATTGACTTCGAGCTCTCACCGGTCGTAGGAGGATTTCAGAAGCGATGGGTGTTTGTGGATGTTGGCGTGTTCTGCCCCTTGCTCTTGCTCCCATGGGCACCGGCCACTCCTAGCTCCGGCTGGGGGCATGCGAGGCTTGTCGACCAGCGGTTGACCCATGTATGGTGCCGGCTAGCCATGCTAAAGGACCACGGGGCAACGACACCCATGGTGGTGAAGGAGTTCGTATGGTGCCGCATTGCTCCACTCCAACATCACTCTCAGCCGATGTGGACCTTCTCCGGCCGGAGGGACCCCATGAGGCTTCACACACCCGCATTCCCTCCGAGCTGCTGCGAACGGTGCTCAAGCTCTTGACGGGCGACCCGGTGCCAGCCAATCTGCCGAAGGAGGGCTGCCTCCTGTACCGCTGCTCGAACAAGGTGGAGTTCATGAGGCAGATGCCCCTCTTCAATGAATGGGGGCTGCGCCCGGCCGGCCTTAAAGGGTTATGTGAGAACCCCATCCTTGTGGTTCCCCTACCTGCCGCTGCCACCGCTCGTACCCCGGAGGTGGACGTAGGGGGCGCGTGCCGCAGGACGTCGACGAGGTAGCTGTTGAAGGAGCGGCGTCGGACAAGGCTCCCGAGGAGGCCGCTCCCGAGGCTCGGGCAAGCCACCCTCAAAGGGCGGCCGGAGAGCCGACGCTGTCCAAGGCTCCTGAGATGGGAGCTTCCGAGGCTCGGGCTGGCGGTCCCGAGGCAGGGGCTGAGGAACCGCCGCGGTCCAATGCTCCCGAGGTCATGACCCATGAGGCCCCAACTGTTGGGGAACGTAGCATGCAATTTCAAAAAAATTCCTACGCTCGCGCAAGATCTATCAAGGAGATGCATAGCAGCAAGAGGGGGAGAGTGTGTCCACGTACCCTCGTAGACCGAAAGCGGAAGCGTTTGACAACGCGGTTGATGTAGTCAAACTTCTTCTCGTTCCAACAGATCAAGTACCGAACATACGACACCTCTGAGTTTTGCACACATTCAGCTCGATGACGTCCCTCGAACTCTTGATCTAGCAAAGTGTCGAGGGAGAGTTCCATCAGCACGACAACATGGTGACGGTGATGGTGAAGTGATCCGCGCAAGGCTTCGCCTAAGCACTAGTGAATATGACCGAAGGCGTAAATTGTAGAGGGGCGTGCCGCACACGGCTAACAATTTTTGCCGTTTGTTCTAGCGGTGCCCCCTTCATATATATAGGTTGGAGGCGAGGAGAGGCAGCCAAGGGGGCACCCCAAGTAGGAGGAATCCTACTCGGGGTCCTCCCAATTCGGTCTCCCCCTTTCCTATCCTATTTGGAGTAGGAAGGGAAGAGGGGGAAGGGGGAATCCTATTCCCTTTTTCCTTTCGTCCTTCCCCTTTTCTACTCCAATTTAGCCAACCCATATGGTAGGGGCGCGGGGCTGGTTTGTCCCCCTCTTGGCCCATTAAGGCCCATGTAGTTGCCGGGGGGATGCCGAGAACCCCTTCCGATGATCCGATATACACCCGGTACCCCCGGACCATTTCCGATGTCCGAATATCATCGTCCAATATATGAATCTTTACCTCTCGACCATTTCAAGACTCCTCTTCATGTACGTGATCTCATTCGGGACTCAGAACAACATTCGGTCACCAAATCACATAACTCATATAATACGAAATCGTCATCGAGCGTTAAGCTTGCGGACCCTACGGGTTCGAGAACTATATAGACATGACCGAGACACCTCTCCAGTCAATAACCAATAGTGGAACCTGGATGCTCACATTGGTTTCACATATTCTATGAAGACCTTTATCGGTCGTACCGTAATGACAACATAAGTTATTCCCTTTGTCATCAGTATGTTACTTGCCCAAGATTTGATCGTCGGTATATCCATACCTATTTCAATCTCGTTACCAGCAAGTCTCTTTACTCATTCTGTAATGCATCATCCTGCAACTAACTCATTAGTCACATTTCTTGCAAGGCTTATTATGATGTGCATTACCGAGAGGGCCCAGAGATACCTCTCTGATACTCGGAGTGACAAATCCTAATCTCGACCTATGCCAACACAACAAACACCTTCAAAGATACCTATAGAGCATCTTTATAATCACCCAGTTATGTTGTGACATTTTATAGCACACAAGGTATTCCTCTGGTATCCGGGAGTTGCATAATCTCATAGTCAAAGGAATATGTATAAGTCATGAAGAAAGCAATAGCAATAAAAGTTAATGATCATTACGCTATGCTAACGGACGGGTCTTGTCCATCACATCATTCTCCTAATGATGTGATCCTGTTCATCACATGACAACACATGTCTATGGTTAGGAAACTTAACCATCTTTGATTAACGAGCTAGTCTAGTAGAGGCTTACTAGGGACAAAGTGTTTTGTCTATGCATCCACACATGTATCAAGTTTCCGGTTAATACAATTCTAGCATAAATAATCATGATATAAGGAAATATAAAATAACAACTTTATTATTGCCTCTAGGGCATATTTCCTTCAGTCTCCCACAAACACTAGAGTCAATAATCTAGTTCACATCGTCATGTGATTTAACAACAATAGTTCACATCTTTATGTGATTAATACCCATAGTTCACATCACCAAGTGACCAACACCCAAAGGGTTTACTAGAGTCAATAATCTAGTTCACATTGCTATGTGATTAACACCCAATGAGCACTAAGGTGTGATCATGTTTTGTTTGTGAGAGAAGTATAGTCAACGGGTCTGCCATATTCAGATCCGTATATATTTTGCAAATTTCTATGTCTACAATGGTCTTCATGGAGCTAATCTAGCTAATTGCTCCCACTTTCAATATGTCTCCAGATCAAGACTCAGAATCATCCAAATTGGTGTCAAAGCTTGCATCGACATAACTCTTTATGACAAACTCTTTATCACCTCCATAACCGAGAAACATTTCCTTAGTCCTCTTTAGGTACCTAAGGATAATGTTGACCGATGTCCACTGATCTACTCCTAGATCACTATTGTACCCCCTTGCCAAACTCATGGAAAGGTATACAATAGGTCTGGTACACAGCATGGCATACTTTATAGAACCTATGGCTGAGGCATAGGGAATGACTTTCATTCTCTTTCTATCTTCTGTCGTGGTCGGGTTTTGAGTCTTACTCAACTTCACACCTTGCAACATAGGCAATAACCCTTTCTTTGAATGATCTATTTTGAACTTCTTCAAAATCTTGTCAAGGTATATGTGCTTTGTGGAAGTCCTATTTAGCGTCTCGATCTATCCCTATAGATCTTGATACTCAATATATAAGTAGGTTCACCGAGGTATTTCATTGAAAAATTCTTATTCAAATATCCTTTTATGCTATCCAGAAATTCTATATCATTATCAATGGACAATATGTCATCCACTTATAATACCAAAAATGCTATAGAGCTCCCACTCACTTTCTTGTAAATACATGCTTCACCATAAGTCTGTATAAAACCATATGCTTTGATCACCTCATCAAAGCGTATATTCCAACTCCGAGATGCTTGCACCAGTCTATAGATGGATCGCTGGAGTTTGCACACTTTGTTAGCACCTTTAGGATTGACAAAACCTTCTGGTTGCATTATATATATACAACTCTTCTTTAAGAAATCCATTAAGGAATGCAGTTTTGACATCTGTTTGCCAGATTTCATAAAATGTTGCAATTGCTAACATGATTCGGACAGACTTAAGCGTCGCTACGAGTGAGAAAATCTCATAGTAGTCAACACCTTGAACTTGTCAAAAACCTTTTGCGCCAAGTCGAACTTTGTAGATAGTAACACTACCAACAGTGTTCGTCTTCCTCTTGAAGATCCATTTATTCTCAATGGCTTGCCGATCATTGGGCAAGTCCACCAAAGTCCATACTTTGTTCTCATACATGGATCCCATCTCAGATTTCATGGCCTCAAGCCATTTTGTGGAATCTGGGCTCATCATCGCTTCCTCATAGTTCGTAGGTTCATCATGGTCTAGTAACATGACTTCCAGAACAGGATTACCATACCACTCTGGTGCAGAATGTACTCTGGTTGACCTAGGAGGTTCGGTAGTAACTTGATCTGAAGTTTCATGATCATTATCATTAGGTTCCTCTCTAGTTGGTGTAGGCATCACGGGAATGGTTTTCTGTGATGAGCTACTTTCCAATTCGAGAGAAGGTACAATTACCTTATCAAGTTCTACTTTCCTCCCATTCACTTCTTTCGAGAGAAACTCCTTCTCTAGAAAGGATCCATTCATAGCAACAAAAATATTTCCTTCAGATCTATGATAGAAGGTGTACTCAATAGTTTCTTTTGGGTATCCTATGAAGACACACTTCTCCGATTTGGGTTCGAGCTTATCAGTTTGAAACTTCTTTCACATAAGATCACAACCCCAAACTTTAAGAAACGACAGCTAAGGTTTCTTGCCAGACCATAGTTCATATGTTGTCGTCTCAACGTATTTAGATGGTGCCCTATTTAATGTGAATGCAGTTGTATCTAATGCATAACCCCAAAACTGTAGTGGTAAATCGGTAAGAGACATCATAGATCGCACCATATCTAATAAAGTATGGTTACGACGTTCGGACACACCATTACATTGTGGTGTTCCAGGTGGCATGAGTTGTGAAACTATTCCACATTGTTTTAAATGAAGGCCAAACTCGTAACACAAATATTCGCCTCCGCGATTAGATCGTAGAAACTTTATTTTCTTGTACAATGATTCTCCACTTCACACTGAAATTTTGAACTTTTCAAATGTTTCAGACTTGTGTTTCATTAAGTAGATATACCCATATATGCTCAAATTATCTGTGAAGGTCAGAAAATAACGATACCCGCCGTGTGCCTCAACACTCATTGGACCGCATACATTGGTATGTATTATTTCCAATAAGTCATTGGCTCGCTCCATTGTTATGGATAACGGAGTTTTAGTCATCTTGCCCATCAGGCATGGTTCGCAGTATCAAATGATTCATAATCAAGTGATTCCAAAAGCCCATCTGCATGGAGTTTCTTCATGTGCTTTACACCAATATGACCTAAATGGCAGTGCCACAAATATGTTGCACTATCATTATCAACTTTGCATCTTTTGGCATCAATATTGTGAATATGTGTATCACTACGATCGAGATTCAATAAACCATTTACATTGGGTGTATGACCATAGAAGGTTTTATTCATGTAAACAGAACAACAATTTTTCTCTGACTTAAATGAATAACCGTATTGCAATAAACATGATCCAATCATATTCATGCTTAATGCAAACACCAGATAACATCTATTTAGGTCCAACACTAATGTCGAAGGTAGAGGGAGTGTGCGATGGAGATCTTATCAGCCTTGGAATCACTTCCAACACACATCCTCACCTCACCTTAACTAGTCTTTGTTCATTTTGAAATTCCTGTTTTGAGTTACTAATCTTAGCAACTGAACCGGTATCAAATACCCTGGGGTTACTATGAACACTAGTAAAATACACATCAATAACATGTATAGCAAATATACCTTTGTTCACTTTTCCATCCTTCTTGTCCTCCAAGTATTTGGGGTAGTTCCGCTTCCAGTGACCATTCCCTTTGCAGTAGAAGCACTCAGTTTCAAGCTTAGGTCTAGCTTTGGGCTTCTTTATGGGAGTGACAACTTGCTTGTCATTCTTCTTGAAGTTCCCTTTCTTTTCCTTTGCCCTTTTTCTTGAAACTAGTGGTTTTGTCAACCATCAACACTTGATGCTTTTTCTTAATTTCTACCTTCGCCGATTTCAGCATCGCAAAGAGCTAGGGAATCGTTTTCATCATCCCTTGCATATTATAGTTCATCACGAAGTTCTAGTAGCTTGGTGATAGTGAGTAGAGAACTCTGTCAATCACTATCTTATCTGGAAGATTAACTCCCACTTGATTCAAGCGATTGTACTACCCGGACATTCCGAGTACATGCTCACTGGTTGAGCTATTCTCCTCCATCTTGTAGGCAAAGTACTTGTCAGAGGTCTCATACCTCTCGACATGGGCATGAGTCTGAAATACCAATTTCAACTCTTGGAACATCTTATATGCTTTGTGGCATTCAAAACATTTTTGAAGTCCCGGTTCTAAGCTGTAATGCATGGTGTACTAAACTATCAAGCAGTCATCATACCGAGCTTGTCAAATGTTCATAACGTCTGCATTTGCTCCTGCAATAGGTATGTCACCTAGCGGTGCATCAAGGACATAATTCTTCTGTGCAACAACAAGGATAATCCTCAGATCATGGACCCAGTCCGCATCATTGCTACTATCATCTTTCAACTTAGTTTTCTCTAGGAACATATCGAAAACATAGGGGAGCTACAACACGAGCCATTGATCTACAACATAGATATGCAAATACTACCAGGACTAAGTTAATGATAAATTAAGTTCAATTAATCATATTACTTAAGAACTCCCACTTATATAGACATCCCTCGAGTCATCTAAATGATCACGTGATCCAAATCAACTAATCCATGTCCGATCATCACGTGAGATGGAGTAGTCTTCAATGGGGAACATCTCTATGTTGACCATATCTACTATATGATTCACGTTCGACCTTTCGGTCTCCTGTGTTCCGAGGCCATGTCTATACATGCTAGGCTCGTCAAGTTTAACCCGAGTATTCCGCATGTGCAAACTGTCTTGCACCCGTTCTATGTGAACATAGAACTTATCACACCCGATCATCATGTGGTGTCTCGGCACAACGAACTGTCGCAACAGTGCATACTCAGGGAGAACACTTATACCTTGAAATTTTAGTGAGGGATCATCTTATAATGCTGCCATCGTACTAAGAAAAATAAGATGCATAAAAGATAAACATCACATACAATCAAAATGTGTGACATGATATGGCCAACATAATCTTGTGCCTTTGATCTCCATCTCCAAAGCACTATCATGATTTCCATCCTCACCAGCTTGACACCTTGATCTCCATCGTACAGTTGTTGTCGTCTCACCAACTATTGCTTCTACAACTATCGCTAACACATAGTGATAAAGTAAACCAATTACATGTCGTTTAAATTTCATACAATAAAGCGACAACCATAAGGCTCCTGCCAGTTGTTGATAACTTCTACAAAACATGATCATCTCATACAACAACGCATATCACATCATTTCTTGACCATATCACGTCACCACATGCCCTGCAAAAACAAGTTAGACGTCCTCTACTTTGTTGTTACAAGTTTTACGTGGCTGCTACGGGCTTCTAGGAAGAACCGTTCTTACGTATGCATCAAAACCACAATGGTGATTTATCAAGTTTGCTGTTTTAACCTTCAAGAAGGACCGCTCACAGTCAAAATCGATTCAACTAAAGTAGGAGAAACAAACACCCGCCAGCCACCACTACTGCAGGATGCTGCTAACGCAACACTATGATCAGAGACCCTTCGAGAAACTATGTGCGATGCCATAATCGCAAACGGTGCTGTATGAAAACCGTCAAAACGGTGAAAACGTTTGCGATGGAGGATGCATCAAACACGGTTCGGATTTTAGTTGCGTGTGCGATCCAGGGCATATGGTTCAGTCTAATGAACAGTTTGCGATGAGGCAGAACAAAAGAAATGGGCAGCCCGATGAAGGCATGTGCGATATAGGGCATACGGTTCACTCGGATGAACTGTTTGTGATTAGGAAACACAAAAGAAACGGGCAGCCAGATGAAGGTGTGTGCGATATACAACATACGGTTCACTCGAATGAACTGTTTGTGATTAGGCAACACAAAAGAAATGGTCAGCCAGATCAAGGTATGTGTGATTGAGGGCCTACGCTTCAGAAGGATTAACTATTTGCGATTAGGCAACATAACAGAAATGGGTAAGCCATATCAAAGTGTCTGCGATTGATAGCATACACTTCACATGGATGAACTGTTTGTGATTAGCCACAACAAACTGAAACAGTTAGATAGTTCAACGTGTGTGCTCTATATGGGCACACCCATTCTAATTAAAATACGTGTGCTGAGATTGCCTATTGCAGTGCACCCTATGGTGTGAACACCACATACGCGGCCGAGAAGGCGTACCTACCCATGTTACGCCTTCCGGGATTAGTGCTGCACTTATGACCGTCAGTAAATTTTGAGCATGTGCCCCTTAAATTCCAAATTGCAAACCTGTTCACTCCGATCAAAACCTAAATGGTTTCCCACTTAGGAGCGTATTACTATGTGGTTATAAATACTACTACTCCAAGATGACTGCACATTCCTCCTCAACTCCTTATCCACAAAAAGTCAAAAACAAACAAGTCATTCATCATCGTTCCCTTGTGTCTGACATGGCCAGCATGAGTTCTTGGTCGAGAGATTGCCACCAGGGAGAGGCGAGCCTAGAAGCGGGAGCACGAGAGATGTCCCACCTCGCCGCGATAGCAGCCAATCATGTCCCGTCGCACGGCCGTAGCAGCAGAGAGGTCCCGTCATGTCATCGAAGCAGCACGGAGGACCCGCCGCACCATCGATGCAGCAGACTGGTCCGGCCGCACCGCGGAAGCAGAAGAGATGTCCCTCCGCACCGTGAATGCAGCAGAGATGTCCTCCCTTGCCGCGGTGGCCTGGGAAAATGCCTCGCGGGTAGGCGAGGACTCTTACAGGCGCATGCGTGCCCTCGTCCATAGGTAGATGGATCAGATCTCCAGGTGGGCGAGGTTGCAGGATGACCTACAAGCCTCGTTTGAACAGTCTACCGACGTCATCCGGCAAATAAATGGGAGCAATGCGAAGCTCTGGGCCGAGCGCGACCTGCTGAGGGCGAAGATCGTCGGAAGTGAGGAGCAGCAGGAGCAGACCACTGCCTTGTTGAAGAGGACCGGCGTCATCGTCGAGAATCTTATGGACGAGAATAACAAGATGCGCGTCGAGCGCAAAAGGCTGGTGGAGGAATCCATGGATGCTCTCAAGTAGCATCTTGAGGACAAGAAAGAGCTCGTCGCCGCTCGCTGCGGAGACTAGTTCCCGGGCCTGCAGCAACGCATCAAGAAAGTAGAGATCAGCGAGCCAGATCGTTGTCTTCCTTCTTCTTTTGCCCTTGTGTATTTCGGGCGTTGCCGCATGTGGCTTTTTTTAATTATGTTTCTAAATATATAAGACAATTATTATCCGCTCTCATCGTCCTTATATTGATCATGCTTGCTATAAGTCGCAGTCGATGCTATATAGGTCCGTCGGATCTTACATCAAGATCCATGCAAAACTTTCTTTTCATATTTTCATTTTTCTCTCTTAAATCTCAGTCCAGTGAGACATATAGCCACACCGTAGAATAGGTGCTCGGGCGCCATTAATGGATACCTTGGGAGGGAGGTGCGCGGCGTGTAGCGGTGAAAGGGCTCTCCTCCCGATGAGCATGTGCAGGGGTCTGATCGCACGCCTCCAGTACTCGATAGCTAGCCCGCACGACACCTCCTATCCAATAAAAAAAGGGGACGCGTGGCCGCACGTAATTGGTAAGTCGAACACCCACGGTTTCAATAATACTTGTGTTTCCCATTTGTAACGTGGCAGCACTTGTTCCAAAATGACTTTGTTGATTGTTAATGTGTGGGCCTTCACAAATCGAACAGAAAAATTACCACAACATGTTGGTGCCATGTCATGAGACCATGCCAAGTTTCATGATTTTCAGGCGTGTTTTGGAATTACAAGAATTAAAAAACCAAGTTTCTCAATCTTTCTGGCCAAACCACGACGCCCAAATGTTTAAATTTCACTCCCATCTCTTGCACGGGACCTAAAATACACCCAAGGACACATATGTGATTTTTCAAACAACTTTGGTGCACTGGAGCATGTGCTTGTAGTTCAGATTTGAATTATGCATATTAAATGCCCAGAAACTCAATTAATGTATAAAAAGGCCAAATGAACCCGGAATAATTCCAAAATTTAGCACGGTACTTCTATTTGGTCTAATCTGGCTATGTAAAAAAATAAGGCGGGAGAAGCCAGTGTACGTATGTCGTTTCGCACATGGAGGTGACACACTCCCTCTCGGAACCACGAGCCTTCTTGAGGGAAGCTCCGGTTTGCAAGAAGCTTACACCAAAGCTTGTCCCAATTCGGCCAAAAATATTACCACATCATGTTGGTGCCATGTCATGACACCATGACAAGTTTCATGATTTTCAGGCGTGTTTTGGAATTACAGGAATTAAAAAACCAAGTTTCTATATCTTTCCTGTCGAGCCACGACGCCCAGATGATTGAATTTCACTCCCACCTCTTGCATGGGACCTAGAAATTCACCCAATTACACACATGTGATTTTTCAAACAACTTTGGTGCACTGGAGCATGTGCTTGTAGTTCAAATTTGAATTATGCATATTAAATGCCCAGAAATACAATTAATGTATAAAAAGGTGAAACAAGCCCGGAATAATTCCAAAATTTAGCACGGTACTTCTATTAGGTCTAATCTGGCTCTGTAAAAAAATAAGGCAGGAGAAGGCAGTGTACGTATGTCGTTTCGCACACGGAGGTGACATGTTCCCTCTCGGAACCACGAGTCTTTTGGAGGGAAGCTCCGGTTTGTAAGGAGCTTACCCAAAGCTTGTCCCAATTTGGCCAAAAATATTACCGCAGCATGTTGGTGCCATGTCATGACACCATGCCAAGTTTCATGATTTTCATGCATGGTTTGGAATTATAGGAATTAAAAAATCAACTTTCTCAATCTTTCCGGCCGAGCCACGATGCCCAGATGTTTGAATTTCACTCCCATCTCTTGCATGGGACCTAGAAATTCACCCAAGGACATACATTTGATTTTTCAAACAACTATGGTGCACTAGAGAATGTGCTTGTAATTCAAATTTGAATTATGCACATTAAATGCCTAGAAACTCAATTAATGTATAAAAAAGGCGAAACGAGCCGAAATAATTCCAAAATTTAGCACGGTACTTATATTTGGTCTAATCTGGTTGTGTAAAAAAGTTAAGGTGGGAGAAGGCAGTGTATGTATGTCGTTTCGCACACGGAGGTGACACGTTCCTTCTCGGAACCACCAGCCTTGTTGAGGGAAGCTCCGGTTTGCAAGAAGCTTAGACCAAAGCTTGTGCCAATTCGGCCAAAAAACTTACCGCAACATGTTCGTGCCATGTCATGACACCATGCCAAGTTTCATGATTTTCAGGCATGTTTTGGAATTACAGGAATTAAAAAACCAAGTTTCTCAATCTTTCCGGCTGAGCCATGATGCCTAGATGTTTGAATTTCACTCCAATCTCTTGCATGGGACCTAGAAATTCACCCAATGATACACATGTGATTTTTCAAACAACTTTGGTGCACTGGAGCCTGTGCTTGTAGTTCAAATTTGAATTATGCACATTAAATGCCCAGAAACTAAATTAATGTATAAAAAAGGCGAAACGAGCCCAGAATAATCCCAAAATTTAGCACGGTACTTCTATTTGGTCTAATCTGGATGTGCAAAAACATTAAGGCGGGAGAAGGCAGTGTACGTAAGTCATTTCGCACACGGAGGTGACACGTTCCCTCTCGGAACCATGAGCCTTCTAGAGGAAAGCTCCGGTGTGCAAGAAGCTTACACCAAAGCTTGTGCCAATTCGGCCAAAAAAATTACTGCAGCATGTTCGTGCCATGTCATGAGACCATGCCAAGTTTCATGATTTTCAGGCGTGTTTTGGAATCATAGGAATTAAAAGACCAAGTTTCTCAATCTTTTCAGCCGAGCCACGACGCCCAGATGTTTGAATTTCACTCCCATCTCTTGCATGGGACCTAGAAATTCACCCAAGGACACACATGTGATTTTTCAAACAACTATGGTGCACTGGAGCACGCGCTTGTAGTTCAAATTTGAATTATGCACATTAAATGCCTAGAAACTCAATTAATGTATAAAAAAGGCCAAATGAACACGGAATAATTCCAAAATTTAGCACGATACTTCTATTTTGTCTAATCTGCATGTGTAAAAAAATTAAGGCGGGAGAAGGCAGTGCACGTATGTCGTTTCACACACGGAGGTGACACGTTCCCTCTCGGAACCAGGAGCCTTCTTGAGGGAAGCTACGGTTTGCAAGAAGCTTACACCAAAGCTTGTCCCAATTCGGCCAAAAAATTTACTGCAGCATGTTGGTGCCATGTCATGACACGATGCCAAGTTTCATGATTTTCAGCCATGTTTTGGATTTATAGGAATTAAAAACCAAGTTTCTCAATCATTCCGGCTAAGCCACGACACCCAGATGTTTGAATTTTATTCCCATTTCTTGCATGGGACCTATAAATTCACCCAAAGACACACATGTGATTTTTCAAAAAAGTTTGGTGCAAGCATGTGCTTGTAGTTCAAATTTGAATTATGCACATTAAATGCCCAGAAACTCAATTAATGCATAAAATGCCAAACAAACCCGGAATAATTCCAAATTTAAACACGACACTCATGTACTAGTTGCATGTTCACTGTACCTAAATGTTCTACCAATTCAAACACCATCCTTTCCCTCCATAACACCATTTTGTCTTTCAAAATATAATGAAAAAATCAGGTATAATAGTTTACTAGAAAGAATCGTGTGGGATGCGATATAAAGTATCTTGGCGCACCGTCTTGTCTGGCTTACGCATGAAGCTTCGTCGTCTACAGTCCATCGCCCCCACTTGAACCGCACTTGCGCGCCATTTTCTTGCGGCACCGAGCAAATTTTTTTGCCACCGTGGAAATATCTACCTCCCCGCCCCCTCCCTCCTACCAAAAGCCACATTTCCACTGTTCCTCCTTGCTTTCCAAGTTCAAACCTTCACTGTTTCTTACTAGCAGCTCAGCCTCCTCGTCGGCGACCCTTCTTCTTGTAGTGTCGCCTCCTCACCGGCGACCCTTCTTCTTGCTGCGTGGCCTCCTCGCCGTCGACCCTTCTTCTTGCTGCGCGGCCTCGTTGATATGGTCAGGTAATTGTAATGCCCCAGATACAAATTTCCATATTTGTAACTCCGACTCTTGCCATTTTCGACTCTTAAGTTATGAGATTCCCTTCATGGTTGGGTTTTGTCTTCGTTTTGCATTTTTTCATGTCAAGTATTTCATATCATGTCATCATGTGCATCACATTTGCATATGGGTTCGTCTCAGGCATTCGAGCATTTTCCCCATTGTCCGTTTCGCAATCCGACACTCCTACGTCCACTGGCGCCCCCTTTTGTCTCTTTTTGTGAGTGGGTGTTAAACTTTCTTGGAATGGACCGAGATTTGCCAAGCGGCCTTGGTACACCACCAGTAGACCGCCTGTCAAATTTCGTGCCATTTGGAGTCCGTTTGATACTCCAACGGTTAACCGTGCAACCCCGAAACCCCTCTCTCTTGCAGCCCAGCACCCCTCCACCACAACCACTAGACCCACCTAACCTTCCCCTCCGCTCCCGGCTGTCCGATGGCGATCAAATAGTTTGAGAACGGATGAAAACCACCTCCCCTAGCCCTCTTTATATATATAGACATCCTCCCATCTTTTTTTTCAGAACCCTAGCCTACCCTAACCCTCCCCTATTCATCAGCCGCCGCCTCCTCATTGTACTCCGCACCGGCACGCTCCTCCGCTGCCACTTGGCGCGCCGCCAATCGCCGCTCCGCCACCTGAGGCCCATGTGCCGCCGCCCCAGGCCAGTGGCAAGCCTCCATGTCGCCCCTGCCTCATTGCTTCCATAGCGGCCCACCCGAGCCCACGCGTGGCCCATCGGGCCCATCTGGCCGCGCCTCCAGCCCGAGCGTGCCCGCTCGCCTGGCTCCTCCCCGAGCCTCCCAATCCGCCTCGCCGGAGTCCTCCACCGCACCATCACCGCCCCGCCACCTCGCCGCCGGTCTTCGTCCCCGCCGCCGGAGAGCGTCGCCGCCGTTTCCCCTAGGCCAGCTCCGCCAACATCCCTTCTCCCCTTCTCTTCTCTCTCTCTCTAACCCTAATCTCCCTCCTCTCTCCATGGACTGGAACATGAGCTCCCTTCTGCGCGCTGTCGGGCCCTCGAGCTCGCTGGAGCTCTGGCCGACCCCGGATCCGACCGTCCCCGACCATCGCGACGACTCCCCACACCTCTCCAGCCATCTCCTTCTTTGTCTCCGGCCCCAACTCCGGCGGAACCCCGTTCATCCTCGAACTTCGCACAAACCCTAGATCTGAGGTTGACCCTGAATTTTCCCTAAGTCCTTTTTCTGCTATATCATGGTGCACTATTCATCATGCCATAACTTTGTGTGTGCTGCTCCGTTTTGTGCTTTCGATATATCAAAATGTTCATCATGATGTGCTCTTCATTTTGTTCCATTGTGACATGCTTGTTTGAGTCTATCTTGATGCCCAAATCGTGGATGCAAGAGTGCTACAAATTGTTAGGTGCTGATTCTTATCAGAGTATGAGGATTTGTCATTTTTGCTACATTTGTTGTGTGCATCATATGGGCATGAGCTCTGCATGTGTTTTGATCTATGCCATGCCATATTTACAAGGGTGCTTGCCATGTATTTTTGTGATCTTTGTGGTGACTAGAACAAGCATGCAAAGTAGCCTTCGTGATATTGCTGATTTCAGGGACTTAGGATTTTGCAAAGTCCTTGCTCTGCTGTTATTTTTATGCCATGTAAACTAGATGCTACAGTGAGATCCATGCTTGTTTTGAGTTGCTTCAGTAAGGATGATTTTGACATATGGTTATGCTCTATCCATCCATGCCCCTGTTTGCATTTATGGAGTTCCCTAGCATGACTTAAGCCTGCTCTACATTTGCTATAAAATGTTCCTGGCAGATTGTTTACATGTTGATCAATTTTGCGATGGTTGTTGTAGTTGATACAAGCATGCTATAAACTTGTTCTTGCCATGGTTAGCCTTATGATCTTGTCTTCTTGCTGGTAGTATGCTTATCTTGTCATGCAATGCCTTGTGGTGAGTGAATCGAGCTCGCAAAGATGCGTTCATAATTCTGTTTATGCCATGCTCAGTTTTCTGCTAAGTCTGAATCTGTTAACGAAACTTGCTATGTTTACATGGGTGCCATCATATCTTCTGTGCCATTTTAGCTCATGGTCAGTAATTGACTTTTGTTCTATGATTTGAGTATATTCATGCCATGCCTTTGTTTGCTATGTTCTGCTCCTCTAGCATGTTGTTTGCTTGCTATAAACATTGCTCCCTGATGTTAATTTCTGGCATGTTAGTATTTTCAGTCCATGAAGCTGATATCTTTTGCACCTGCTCTGGTGTGATTTAGCCATAGCTCAGTGTTCATCATTTTTCAAGCATCTTGAGTAGATCACTGTCATGTGCTTTGTTGCTATGTTGGAGTGTAGTAGCTTAGTTTCTTGTTGCATTCTAGTTGGCATCGTGCTGTTAATCGCAGAATTGTGCCATTCTTGTTTTGCTTGCCATTTGCAAACCGTGCATCCGATTCCGGTGATCTTTATATCGATTTCGACCGAAGTCAACTCATCTTTCCATAGGCATACTTGTTTTGCCAAGTTGATGTCTGGTTCAATCTTTCCCTTCTGAAGCATGCATATGCATTGCATATCACATCCCGCATGTCATGCCATGTTTTGCATCATGTTGATTGTGCATTCCACCGTGGTTGATTGTTGTTCCTTTGCTTGTGTTATTCCCTTGGGTAGAGCCGGGAGATGAGTACGTGATCAAGGAACCCATTGACAATGCTAACGAGAATGCAACTCTGAGAATTTTGCAAGCAAGATGACCATACCCTCGAAATCACTTCTATCTTTGCTTGCTAGTTGTTCGCTCTATTGCTATGCCGCGATACCTACCACTTGCTATATCATGCCTCCCATATTGCCATTTCAAGCCTCTAACCCACCTTTCCTAGCAAACCGTTGTTTGGCTATGTTACCGCTTTGCTCAGCCCCTCTTATAGCGTTGATAGTTGCAGGTGAAGATGAAGTTTGTTCCTTGTTGGAACATGGATTTTGTTGGGATACCATTATTATATCTTGTTTACTTTAATGCACCTATATACTTGGTAAAGGGTGGAAGGCTCGACCTTATGCTTGGTGTTTTGTTCCACTCTTGCCGCCCTAGTTTCCGTCATACCGGTGTTATGTTCCTTGATTTTGCATTCCTTATGCGGTTGGGTGTTATGGGAACCCCTTGATAGTTCTCCTTGAATAAAACTCATCCAGCAAGGCCCAACCTTGGTTTTACCATTTCCCACCTAAGCCTTTTTCCCTTGGGTTCCGCGGACTCAAGGGTCATCTTTATTTTAAACCCCCGGGCCAGTGCTCCTCTGAGTGTTGGTCCAAACTAGAGCCCCTTGCGGAGCCACCTCGGGGAAACTTGAGGTTTGGTTTTAGTTGTACGGATTGCTTATCCGGTGTGCCTTGAGAACGAGATATGTGCAGCTCCTATCGGGATTTGTCGGCACATTCGGGTGGCTTTGCTAGTCTTGTTTTACTATTGTCGAAATGTCTTGTAACCGGGATTCCGAGTCTGATCGGGTCGTCCTAGGAGAAGGAATATCCTTCATTGACCGTGAGAGCATGTGATGGGCTAAGTTGGGACACCCCTGCAGGGTTTTGAACTTTCGAAAGTCGTGCCCACGGTTATGGGCAGATGGGAATTTGTTAATATCTGGTTGTAGAGAACTTGACACTTCACTTAATTAAAATGAATCAACCGCATGTGTAGCCGTGATGGTCTCTTTTCGGCGGAGTCCGGGAAGAGAACACGGTCTCGTGTTATGCTTGAACGTAAGTAGCTTCAGGTTCACTTCTTGATCACTATTAGCTTCTCGGCCGTGTTTTGCTTCTCTTCTCGCTCTCTTTTGCGTAAGTTAGCCACCATATATGCTAGTGCTTGCTGCAGCTCCACCTCACTACCCTGTGCTACCTTTAAGCTTAAATAGTATTGATCGTGAGGGTGTGAGATTGCTGAGTCCCCGTGACTCACAGATACTTCCAAACAGATGCAGGTGCCGATGATGCCAGTGCAAGGGACGCTACCGAACTCAAGTGGGAGTTCGACGAGGATTCAGGCCGTTACTATGTGTCTTTTCGGGATGATCAGTAGAGGAGCCCAGTTGGCGCGATCGGGGATCTAGCATTTGGGGTTGTCTTTCTTTATTTTGGTTCTGTAGTCGGACCTTGATTGTATTCTGGATGATGTATGATATATTTATGTATTGTGTGAAGTGGCGATTGTAAACCAACTCTTTATCCCTTTCTTATTCAGTACATGGGATGTGTAAAGATTACCCCTCTTGTGAAATGCCTACCATGCGGTTATGCCTCTAAGTCGTGCCCCGACACCTGGGAGATATAGCCGCATCATGGGTGTTACAGTAATCTGCACCCCACCCACACCATCCTCCTCCTTTCCCATCCCACATGCCCGACTGACGGAGCGACACCTTCCACCGAAATCACTGCCCCCTCCTCCAATTAAGTGCCGCCCATAGCCATTTTACACGCAATATAACGTGGAGCTTGAGTAGCATGCAGCCGCACGCGCGAACGAGGTCGCTATGGCTAACATCCATGTCAACCACTAGATCTTGGAGGAGCACCTCGTCTTCGAGGCCACCGTTGACACCATCGCACGGTTGTCTACTTTAAAATACAGTTCGTGATGTTTTCTCGAGGCCACCGCCAGTGCCTTCTAGTGAGTTGTCCTCTATAATGTTAATATGCAATCTGATATTCAGTTAACAGTTTGGTCCTCTGAAATGTAATGTTCAGTTAACACTTTGGTTCAACAATTGCTACATTTCGTAGTACTGTTCCCAAGCATTCTTTGTTTTGTTATCTGTCTTATCGTCTAGTACATGTTTCTATTCTAGAATGTCGTGCTTAGTTAACTATTTTGGTTCATTCGGTCTGTTGTCCATTTAACTGTTTGGTTCAGTTCTGCAATTTGATTTTCATTTGTTGTGGGTACAATTTTTTATCGTTATGCATGTGACACCAATCGAATTTGGCTATACTCAATACATATTCTACTGATAGTATGGCAACTCTTAGTTAACCTGATCAAGATCTTCCTTATGTGTGTTGCAGGGAAACAATGGGAGACATTGCGGTTTACCATCGAGGTTTGTTCAAGAAGGGTCCTTTGGCTAATAGCACATTATTGTGTAGTTGCAAGAATCATTCTAATATGTAGGTTTCTTACAACTTGGTCTTGCACATGTGGGTCCTGCTGCCAAAGGCTTAGACCCATTGTTCGACCCATTTTGCATATGGGGAAATGAGATGTCCATGAATATCAGTCAAGTCAAGAAACTCAAAAAGATTGTTAGGATGAAGAAACTTGCGATGAATAAGAGCAAGATCTTTGTTTGCACAATGAAGAAGACATTAGTCAACTATAGGATGGTACCAACTCTTTTACCTTGTTTTTACCCCTTGTGCCATTTCAAAATTTACAGCAGCGATTTATGCATAGCTTTGTTTTCAGTAATTTCCAAAGCACTTCACCGATGATTACCTCTCAAACCACCTGCATGGTCAATAGGCGAGGAAGGTATTCATTCAACACCCATGGTACAATATTGATGTCTTGATGAAGAGGATGAAGGTTGGGCAAGCAATTATCCATAGCCACTGGCCTAAAGTTGCAATGACATTCAACATCACTCAAGGCTCAATATTTGCCTTCCCCTTCTGCAGTTTCCCAGATGAGATTCATCTGTCTATTTACCGTGTATGATGCTACTTTCCAAAGGTTTTTGGATACTGCATGTGAAACTTGGTGCTGTTGTGTAATGGCGTAACTGAGTGCCGAAGCTATCTGATGTAATTCGATTATGAAATCATGGTTGCTTTTATACAGATATGAAATATCTGGCGTGTTTTATATGAAATATCAGTTTGATTAGTACATGGATTATCGATAATAGGCTAATTACCCTGCTTATTGGGGTTTTCTATTGCAAACGGTTACTGAGACAGCACCGTGGGAGATGAACTCAAACAACCCGCATGGTTTCTAGAAAGTAGGCATGTTCGATCAACTAACAATCACACACGGCTTCCGGCAGCGAACTGTTTGCATTAGGCGACCTTGCACACATGTTTCCACATTAAGAATTGTGTGGGATGTACATGCCTATGGAAATGATTTTCTGGGATTCACCGTGTGGGATGTACATACCTACGGAAATGATTTCTGGGATTCATCGTGTGGGATGAACATACCTACGGAAATGATTTATGGGATTCATCGTGTGGGATGTACATACCTACGGAAATGATTTCTGGGATTCACCGTGTGGGATGTACATACCTACGGAAATGATTGGGGCCATGCCTCGCCCGATCGCACACAGCCCCAGCCTGGGTCCCAAGAGGTCCCATCCCCGATGATTTCGGGGTCGTGTGGGAAGGACCCCCCTATCGCCCAGACTCACTTGGCGACGGTTCCAAATGTCGTCGCGGAAAGGGATTTTAAACCGTTTGTTTAGGACGTCGTTGTAACAGTGCACCTTTATGCAAAACTATTTGCATGTCTGTCGGTGGAACCGGCCTAATGAACATGGTCATGTAAGGTTACTCCGTGCTGCTTCATCCAACAATACCGCCGAATCAAAATAAGACATTGGTGGTAAGAAGTATGATGATCACCGCCCACAACTCTTTGTGTTTTACTCGTGCATATCATCTACGCATAGACCTGGCTCGGATGACACTTTTAGGGAATGTAGCATGCAATTTCAAAAAAAATCCTACGCTCACACAAGATCTATCTAGGAGATGCATAGCAATGAGAGGGGGAGAGTGTGTCCACGTACCCTCATAGACCGAAAGCAGAAGCGTTTGACAACGCGGTTGATGTAGTCAAACTTCTTCTCATTCCAACCAATCAAGTACCGAACGTACGGCACCTCCGAGTTCTGCACACATTCAGCTCAATGACGTCCCTCGAACTCTTGATCCGAAAAAGTGTCGAGGGAGAGTTCCGTCAGCATGACGGCGTGGTGACGGTGACAATGAAGTGATCCGCGCAAGGCTTCGCCTAAGCACTACGTGAATATGACCGGAGGCATAAATTGTGGAGGGGGGCGCCGCACACGGCTAACAATGTTTTTTGTGTGTTCTAGCGGTGCCTCCCTTCATATATATAGGTTGGAGGGAGGAGAGGCAGCCAATGGGGCACCCCAAGTAGGAGGAAACCTACTTGGGGTCCTCCCAATTCGGTCTCCCGCATTCCTATTCCTATTCGGAGCAGGAAGGGAAGAGAGGGAAGGGGGAATCCTATTCCCTTTTTCCTTTCCTCCTTCCCCTTTTCTACTCCAATTTGGCCAGCCCACATGAGAGGGGCGCACCAGCCCCTTAGGGGCTGGTATGTCCCCCTCTTGGCCCATTAAGGCCCATGTAGTTGCCTGGGGGATGCCGAGAACCCCTTCCGGTCACCCGATATACACCCGGTACCCCGGGAACACTTTGGATGTCTGAATATCATTGTCCGATATATTAATCTTTACCTCTCGACCATTTCGAGACTCCTTGTCATGTCTGTGATCTCATCCGGAACTCCGAACAACATTCCGTCACCAAATCACATAACTCGTATAATACAAAATCATCATCGAACGTTAAGCGTGCGGACCCTAGGGGTTCGAGAACTATGTAGACATGACCAAGACACCTCTCCAGTCAATAGCCAACAGTGGAACCTGGATGCTCATATTGGTTCCCACATATTCTACGAAGATCTTTATTGGTCGTATTGTAATGACAACATACATTATTCCCTTTGTCATTGTTATGTTACTTGCCCAAGATTAGATCGTCGGTATCTCCATACCTAGTTCAATCTCGTTACCAGCAAGTCTCTTTACTCGTTCCGTAATGCATCATCCCACAACTAACTCATTAGTCACATTGCTTGCAAGGCTTATTATGATGTGCATTACCGAGAGGGCCTAGAGATACCTCTCTGATGCTCGGAGTGACAAATCCTAATTTCGATCTATGCCAACCCAACAAACACCTTCAGAGATACCTGTAGAGCATCTTTATAATCACCCAGTTACATTGTCATGTTTGATAGCACACAAGGTATTCCTCCGATATCCGGGAGTTGCATAATCTCATAGTCAAAGGAATATGTATAAGTCATGAAGAAAGTAATAGCTATAAAACTTAACGATCATTATGCTATGCTAATGGATGGGTCTTGTCCATCACATCATTCTCCTAATGATGTGACCCCGTTCATCAAATGACAACACATGTCTATGGTTAGGAAACTTAACCATCTTTGATTAACGAGCTAGTCTAGTAGAGGCTTACTAGGGACACAGTGTTTTGTCTATACATCCACACATGTATCAAGTTTCCGGTTAATAAAATTCTAGCATGAATAATAAACATTTATCATGATATAAGGAAATATAAAATAACAACTTTATTATTGCCTCTAGGGCATATTTCCTTCACCAACCACCTTGGGTGCAGGCGGTCGTGCTACGGGCTTCGGTCAGCTCCGCCTGAACTTCGGAGCACTCCGCAAGAGGAAGGGATCTCCGAGCTGCAGTGGTAACGCCTACCGGTCGTTGAAGCAAACGAAATACATAGCCATAGATGAGTAAGTACCTCATCTTCATATTTCTCTGAGTGCTGCATCCTTTTCTAACCATGGCTCCCCAGGGTCCCTTCGGTTGGAGCGACGAGATCTCCTAAGGAGCGGCCTCCATCAGTCCCTGGCTCGCCACTGATCCTGAGCCCTTCTTGCCTAACCGCTGCATGTGGCTCGGGGCCCATTCCTGAGGAGGGCGCGTCGACAAGGGGTCTTGATCATGCGTTCTTGTTGCCCTTCCTCCGCGGTCCTGCTTGGGGTGCTGAAGGCGTGCCGAGGGCCCCTCCATTGGTCATTGCCCGCAGTTGGACGACCTCAGCCCTGGATTCGTCTTCAAGCAGCGAGGCCCCGTCCTGCAGCGCCTCTGCCGAGGCCCAAGAGGCAGCAGGGAAGGCGCCGGTCTCCAGCCCCCTGCTAGGAGAAGGCCAGCCACCTCAAGCTTCCTCGATGATTCCCGGCGCGGAGGACGGACCCGGCCGCGCATTTGAGCTTGTGCATGGGTGCAGCGCTGTCTGTCACGAGCTCTTCTGGGAGGCGATGGGTGCACTAAGCCGGCTCGGAGAAGAGCTCTCCATCGTTGACGCCTGTCTCGAGGTGGAGGACCTTCGGCTGGCAGACGAGTGGCATTAGTTGAAGGTGGCCGTCAACCTCGGCCGTCTTCAACACGAACGCGCCAATGCACAGGCCAAGGCATCCCTTGCGACCTCGCGCGAGGCTAGCACCCGGGCCTTGGAGGAGGCCAGGGAGGCTGACCGCCGCCATGAGGTCGCCGAGGAGCACGAACAAGAGCTCCGGGCCTTGGAGGAGGCCAGGGAGGCTGACCGCCGCCGCGAGGTCGCCGAGGAGCGCGAACAAGAGCTCCGGGCCTTGAATGTTACCCTCGAGCAGCAGGTCGAGATGTACAGGGTTGTCTTGGCGTCAATGAGGGGGCCGCCTCCAAAAGATAAGGAGATCCAGAAGCGCGAGGAGGCGCTGATGTTGGAGGCCTCAAAGCGCAACCTCGAGCTTGAGCGGCTGGAGATGAGGGAGCGCCATGTGGCCATGGCTAAAGATGTCGTGACCACACGTGAGGCGAAGATCCAGGAGGAGGTTGACCCAAGGGTGGCGAAGGCTCGCGCAGATCTTGCCAACGAGTATGACCTGAAGTTGAACTTCCTGGAGGCCGAAGCTGAGGGCAGGACCATCGTCCTTAGGTCAAGGCTGGACAAGGCGGAGCAGCATGAGAGGACCGCTGCGGCGGTCCAGATCACTGCCCAGGCCGACCTGGCCTCCACGCATGCTGATCTGCTCTCGCTCCAGCAGCAGATTGATGACACCACGTCCCTCACGTAGCAGAATAGGGAGGAGGCGTGCCGTCGGCAGATGCTGCAGCCGAGCACGCCCCCATGCTCCAGGCCCTCAGGGTGAGGGCCAACCGATCCCTGGGCATCATCTGCAAGGAAAACATCCCTCATCCCCGCGTGGAAGACTATGCCAGCCACCTTCACTTCTTCACCGAAGTCGTGACGCGCCTGGAGGACCAGGCCATGACGCCCGCTGATCGCTCTATCACTATAGCGCTAGAAAAGCTCTTGTCTGCTAGGACTATGTCGGTATTTCCCCAAAGAGGAAGGGATGATGCAGCACAGTGATGGTAGGTATTTCCCTCAGTGAAGAAACCAAGGTTATCGAACCAATAGGAGAACCAAGAAACACAACGTAAACAACACCTGCACACAAATAACAACACCTCGCCACCCGACGTGTTAAAGGGGTTGTCAATCCCTTTCGGGTAACGATGCCAGAAATTGGTAATAGATTGAAATAATAGATCGCAAATAAAATAAAGTGCAACAAAGTATTTTTGTATTTTTGGTTTAATTGATCTGAATAAAAATGCAAAGGAAAAGTAGATTGCAAGAAAATATATGAGAAAGAAGACCCCGTGGCCGTAGATTTCACTAGTGGCTTCTCTCGAGAAATATAACAAACAATGGGTAAACAAATTACTGTTGGGCAATTGATAGAACCTCAAATAATTATGACGATATCCAGGTAATGATCATTACATAGGCATCATGTCCCAGATTAGTAGACCGACTCCTGCCTGCATCTACTACTATTACTCCACACATCGACCGCTATTGTCGGCGTTCTGGGAACGGGGTCCCCAGACTTGCCTGCCTGTGGCCTGCAGCGTGGCTCAAAAGGGGGCCCAGCACGGCCCATCTGCATCAACACAGACCCAAGACCCTCGCGAGGGGCCAAGCCTCACGGGGCAGACGACACGGAGCTTCCTCAGGCACGGCCTCATCAGGCTGGCTCGCGAGGAGGCGGAGAGATCAAGGCGGGGTACCTCACAAGGTGCCCGTGACGCAAGCCATGACGACCAAAGGCGCCAGGCGGGCGCCAGCCGCGCAGTGTCCTCCTTTCCTCTTTGGTGCAAAGGGAGCAAGCGCAGGCGAGAGCATCAAGCAAAGGCACCCGTTTCGGTGCAACGAGACCAAGACCAGTCCAACGCCAGGGAGGAAGTCATTGTGGAGCCCAAGCCAGTGTCACCACCAAAGCCTTTGGCAGGCGAGGACCAACTTTAGTCAGGATAAGTGTACCAGATGTTCCCCTTCAAAATGGCCCATTGTTGGCGCCCTTCCCGCTCAATATTTGGGAAGAGGCCCAGGGCCTTTGCCTATAAATAGGACTAGCCACCCCCAGGGTAGAGGGGCAACCAAGAAGGGAGAATCTAGAAGCCAAGAGAGAAACTAGCTAGGATCGGATCGAGTAGCATCACACACACACAGAGAGAGAAGGGCAACTGAACTCCTCCTAGCAGTTCATCCCCCCAGCCAAGAACAGACCCTCGCGAGGCTGTTCTTCCTTGTATTGCTCATCATCATCAGCCCAAGAGGCAATCCACCACACCACACACTGGAGTAGGGTATTACACCACAACGGTGGCCCGAACCAGTATAAACCCTATGTCTCTTGTGTTGTTCATTCCATAGCTTAGATCTTAGCAAGGCGGAGGGGTCCAGGTAGGTAGAAGGCGAAAACTCCGTGCGCACCCCAGTGTTTGAACCTCAAGGGTCTGCCGGAACCCGAAATCTGACATTTGGAGCGCCAAGTAGGGGTGCGCCGGAATTCGTCTTCCACCACCCCGTTCTCCTCCGACCATCGCGTCCATGTCTAACGCTCGTCAGGCCCGCGCCGAGCGCCGGGCCGCTCTCGCTTCCCGCGTCACCTAGACGGCTCCTGTCGGCGGGCGTCCTCGCCGTTCCCTGTCACCTGCCGTCAACGCCGCCATCGGCCCGGCGGGGAACGAGCAGCAAGCATCGTCTCAGCATCCGTCCGTGCGGCAAGACGGCCGCACCGCTACTCCCTCTCTCACCCCAGCTGGTTCTTCGTCCCGCACGCTCCGCGCACCCATGGAGGCTCGAGCTGCGCTCATCGCGGCAAACGAGCTCCTGCGCTACCGTCCCGTCAACAACGTCTATGAAGAATGGCTCGACCGCGTTGCCGAGCTCGTCCGTGCCGTAGGGGGCTCTCCTGCGCCGTCTGTTCCGCTACACCGCACCCCGGGCCGCGCGGGAGACGAAGCTCTGGGGGCGCCCCAGCCGCCTCCTCCTCAAGAAGGCGCCATGGCTCCAAGGCGCGTGGCCCCTGGGCGGAACCCGCTTCGTCAGGTGCCAGCGCGGCAAGAGCAGAGCTGCCAAGAAGTCCCTCGCCCTCAAGAAGCTGCCCAGGCGCTCCCTGCTCCAGCACATCGCGACCATGCTCCTGCTCCCGCACATCAAGACCCCGCGCTGCTCCCAGCTGCAGTGCGTGGGGACATGCAAGACCAAGCTCTCCGTCACCCAAGGCCTCCCGTGGCCACAGCAGGCTGCCATGCCTTCACCATCGAGCTACGCAGCGTCGTGTGGCCCGACAAGTTCAAGCCAGACCTGCCTCCTCGTTACGACGGCACGGCCGACCCTGCGGAGTTCCTCCAGCTCTATGAGCTGGGCATCGAAGCTGCCAACGGAGACGAGAAGGTCATGGCGAACTGGTTTCCCATGGCGCTCAAGGATGGGGCCCACACCTGGCTCCTAAACCTGGCTCCAGGCACGATCTCCTCCTGGGACGGGATGCGCACTCGCTTCATCACCAACTTCCAAGGTACTCGCGACCGGCCACCCGCCGTGAGCGACATGCGCCGCATCAAGCAACAACCCGGAGAGACCCTGCAGAAGTACATCCGGCGCTTCAACAACGCACGCCTCAAGATTCCCAAGGTGACCGAGGAGGCCATCATCTCAGCCTTCTCCGACGGCGTGCGCGATGTCAAGATGAAGGAGGAGCTGGCGATGCATGAAGACCTGTGCACTTCCTTGGAGTTGTTCAACTTGGCAACCAAGTGTGCCAGGGCTGAGGAAGGGCGTCTCTCCCTCCTCGAGCTGCCTGCCGCGGACCCAGAAGAGAAGAAGCCCAAGGCCAAGGATGTGAAGCGCAAGGGGGCTGCCGTGCTCGCGGCAGAACCAGACACCAAGCGTGGCAGAGATCAGCCCGAATCTTCCAAGGGCAGTCGGTACTATGTGTACCACGACCTCCACACCCACAACACCAACGAATGTCAAGAGCTCCGAGCCGTGCGAGAAGGAAGGATCGGCCGTCGCCCCGACCGCGGTGACCGGGGCTACGATCGAGGAGGAGGAAGGAACGCAGGACGCTGGGAAGACCGCTGCCCGCGCCAAGGGTGGCGCGATCGACCTAGCGAGGATCGCTGGCAAGACCCGCCTCGCGAGGGAGACTGGAGGGATCAGCCTCGTGAGGATCGCCCGCAAGTCAACGCAGGCCTCCCTCCGCTGCCGCTGCAGCCAAGGAGAAACGAGGACTGCCATCAGGATGAGGGGGTTGGGGGCTTCCAGGAGCCGCGCGCGATCGCCTGCATCCTGGGCGGGGCTCAAGCCACGCGCCCTCTCAACGCATCTTCAAGCAGTTCGCCCGCGAAGTGAATGCAGTCCTCCACAAGCTCAAGTGGGCGGCCACAGCCGGAATCCTCCCAATGCTTTGTTCCCCAATCATCAGCAACGTGGTGGTCATCAGGACCCTCATCCATGGCGGGGCAGGGCTCAACGTCCTGTCCGTGGAAACATTCAACAATCTCCAAGTGCCCTACGACCAGCTTCAGCCAACCAAGCCTTTCTCCGCAGTCACCGACGGCTCCACGGTCCCGATTGGGCAGGTCTGCCTCCCTGTCACCTTCGGGGCACGCAACAACTACCGCACCAAGCTCATCGACTTCGACGTCGCTCACATTCGCCTGCCGTACAACGCCATCCTTGGGTACCCAGCGCTGGCCAAGTTCATGGCCGTAACTCACCACGGCTACAACGTCCTTAAGATGCCAGGAAGTGGCGGAGTCATCACGATGCCCTGTGAAGAGAAGGACGCGGTGTGTTCCCTGGAACGAGCCTTTCAGGCGGCATCACTGGAAGACCCGGATCGCGGAAGCAGGAGGCTTCCCGAGACCGCCCCCAAGAAGAAGAAGACATCGTCCGGCCCGGCCCCTCAGGGCCCGCGCCTGCCCAGGGGGAGCCTCCTTCCATCGCATAGGAAAGCGCGCCCGGCACCCTCCTCAGGCAGGGCTCTGGGGCTCTCACCTGGAGGGCCACCGACCTGGCTAAGGTCACGAGGGAGGCGCTTGGGCACCACATGGAGGCGTGTTTCGAAGCACGTTTCCCTCAAGAAGGAGTAAGGCAAGGAGGGCCAGACCCTCAGGAGTTCGTTAGCAAGGCCATTCAGGAGCTACAGGAGTCAAGAGTCATGAAAGGCGGCCGCCGCCTACCAGCTGTGGCTCCCCATCCAGGCGAGGATGGTGGGCTACGTGTCTGCATCGACATACCAGGGCTCAATCGAGTCGCCTCTCTGGAGCGCCTCTGGCCCTCGCGAGTGGGGCGCTGCGAAGGTCCACCCCATAGCTACGTTTGCATGCCTTACGGCTTGCCGAACGCGGCTGCCACGTACCAGCGCCTAATGAGGGGCATCATGGAGGCTCAAGAGGCCAGGCGTTGCACAAACCTGGCGGAGATGGAGATGGTCCGCGAGGAGCCACCAGCGCCTCCGGAGCCTCCCGAGGCCCCTGGGCCTGGGGGCTCGTGAGGATCGGCTTCTGCAGCCCACCGAGTCTGCTACGCCAACACTCCTTCGTCCTCAACATCATCAGGTGACATCTTTCAAGGTTCATTTCCAGCTAGGAGCGCCCCTAGGGCTGCATTATTCCCAGGCCGCATGGGTCCGTCCCTGCGGCATGTATCCCTTTTATTTCATGTTGTTAGATTACCTTGTTGGGGGCGCCCCTCGGGCTGCATCATCCCCCAAGTCGCTCGGGCCAGACCCAGCGGCATGTATCCCTTTTGCATTTATTTCCGGCTATGCGTTCGACCCACCATGCTTGATTATTTGCTGCCTGTCCATGGCACCTCTTCTTCTCCATGCCGACCACTTGCACGTTAAAGGGGGGGGGGTACCTGAGCATCGCGACTCAGGGCTCTTACTGGCTCTCCAGCCCTCACCCTCTGGCCTTGTCCACTGCATCGCGACCTGGCATACCAGCGACGGCTGAGACCAGCTCGAGGGCTGGGACCCGAGGACATAGAGTGCCGGCATCTAACCAAATTTGCAGGGACACATCACAAGATAAGGCCCAGTGCCAGGCACAACCCGCCTAGAGGTAGGGCCCCGTGAGTCCCGTGCTGGCTTACGGGTGCCCAGATACACCTCGCCAGGCCCTACCGTGCCAGCCACGTGTCAGGGCGGGGCTATACACGCCCCGGGGGCTCCTCCCGGAGGGGAGCCCCCTCCCACGTACCAGTGGAAGCACCATGCTCTGCGCTGGCTGACAACACTGCCGAGGAGCGGCTATGCCCGTACACATACGGAAGCGCTATGCTCCGCGCTAGTGATAAACAACTTAGGGCGGCCCCCGGGCCGCATCAACCTCAGGGAGCCTAGAGCTCAGTGTCTAGCCTCATCATAACGCCTCCCCTCGGGAGTGCCGAGCGAGGGGGCTGGGCACGGGGGCTGCGCCTGGGTCACGCCCAGACGCACGCCACCCAGCCAGGCCCCCCGGGCCTGGTTCATCGCGCGTCTCTCCCCGAGCGGAGCCAAGGTACGAAGGTTGTTTGAGCGTCAAGGGGGACTCCTGAGCATCACGACTCAGGAGCCTAACTGGTCACGTAGCCCCTCACTCCTTAGTTCCGAAAAGCTAACGGCGGTTGAGGTATGCGCGCGGCCGGACTTTGCAGATGTAGAATGGTAGATCCACCCACATCACACCTCCCTACTTGCTGTTCGTGCGCCAAGGAGGACTCCTGAGCATCGCGACTCAGGAGCCTAACTTGTCACATAGCCCCTCACTCCTTGGTCCCGTCCTGGTTTCCGGTCGGGGCTAACGGCGGCTGAGGTATGCGCGGGGCCGGGCTCTGCCGGCGGAGAACATAAGCAAGTAGGAAGGAAAAGCGTAAATTTCAAGGAATTCAAAAGCAAATATTATAGTCCACACTGTTATCTCAATGCCAAACGCAAGTTTAAACGCCTCCCCGAGGCATGATACATGTGCAGGAATTAAAGGCAGGACAGGAGCCACAACGGACTCACTTGTCGGCGGTGGAGCAGTGCGGAGTGGGTTCGCCTCATGGAGCAGCGGGGTCGGCAGCGCCTTGCTTTGGCTTGGTGCTGAAGGCCCAAAACTTCCCCAGTAGAGCCTCCGCGCGACCCTTCACGGCCTCGGCAGGGGCAGCGGCACGCTCGCCGCTTACTGGCTCCAGCAGGCTATCGAGGTCGACGCCGGGATCACGAAGGTAGATGTGGATGAGGACTCGCATCAGCGCTGCAGAAGATAGGACACGCGCCTCGGCCTCGGCCGTGGGGCCAAGGCCAAGGGCGACATCTTCAAGAGCGTGAACCAGGAAGGGAAGCAGCTTGGTGGGGCCGTCCTTAGTGCCAGCCAGCGGGCTCTCCAGGCCGCTGTCGTAAAGCGTCCTCAGCGAGGAGCGAGCCTTCACCTCCATCTCCGCGAAGGCCACGCGGTCCTCGGCAAGAACCTAGGCCTTGTTGTCCAGCTCGACCTTCCTCGCCCCCAACTCCTGCTCCAGCGCGCCTAGGCGGTTACGGCGCCTCCTGAGCTTGACCTCCCTCTCCTTGACGGCCGCCTCGCGAGCCTTCACGCCTTCTTCCTGCTCTTGGCGAAGGCGGGCCTCTTTCACAAGCTGGTCCCGCAGGCCTTGCAGCTCGTCCTCCAGCGCCTTGCAGCGACCACGGACGTCGACCACCTCCCCCAGGGCTGTGTCACGAGCAGCCTTCGCCTCAAGGACGGCCTGCCTCTCCTCATCGCAAGCCATCGAGGCCTGGACCAGCGCCGCCCGAATCAAAGCGTCGGAGCGAATCCATCCTGAAGCCAGCTCCAAGCGCCCGGCCACCAAGTGAGGGTCGGCGCCAAGAAGATCCTGCCGAAGCGGAGCCAGCTGGTGCTCCAGGAATTCCCTCAGCAGCGACGCGCCGGTCAGCTTCGCCGCCGCCATGTTGGTCGGCCTCAGATCCGCATCCATCTTCTCCAACACTAGCTTCGCGCAGGGGTCCGCGAGCTCCGCTCGACCCCAATCGCTGGAGCTCGTGGGTTGCTCCGTGGGCAAGATCAGCCGAGGGTGGATGCGCCCAGCATCTGCCAAGACCCACTTGCTCCTGAAGCCCTCAATCCTTTTCCCAGGGTTCGAAATGGCAATGGTGCCACCGTACGCGATGAAGCTCGCGCACGCAGAAGCAGGACCGCGAGAGGTCTGGAGGTAGAAGTGGTGGCGCAGCAAGGCCACTGAGGGCTGCACCCCTACGTGAGCCTTGCAGTAATAAGAGAAGATTGCCAGGAGAAGGACGGAGTTGGGGTGGAGATGCAGAGCCTATAGCTTATAATGGTGGAGGACAGAGAAGAAGAACTCGGAGAAGGGAGGCACCAGGCCTGCAGCAATGGCGCTTACAAAGAATGGATAGAAGGTGCTCCCTTGGCCCTCAGGGGTGGCGGAGCCGGCCTTGAACACCTTCGCCCCATCGATGCTCTGCGCCGCCGCCATCCGGCGCAACCGGTCGAGGCTCGCCTCCGACACGTTCGGCGAGTCCAGGGCAGACGAGTACCAAGCTCCGGCTGGGGACTGACGAGGCGCCATGGCTTCCTAGGTCACGCGGTCGGAGTAGATCTGGAAATTTTGGAGGAAGGAAGGAGAGGCGCAAGAAAGGGGATCTGAGCAGCAACCGGAGAAAGCAAAAAAAGCATAGCCTAGGCAGATGCCGCTCCCTTATCAACTCGCGCAGTTGCTGAGGCGCCCATGTCCAGTCAACCGCCACGCGGCGCCCAAGGCCGCAGGCTGTTAGGGCCCGCGGCGCTTCACTCTTGCCCTTTCGCCTCCATGCACGGCCAAGTTCGGGCGCGCCTTGGGCCCGGGGGCTACTGTCGGCGTTCTGGGAACGGGGGTCCCTAGACTTGCCTGCCTGCGGCCCGTGGCGTGGCTCAAAAGGGGGCCCAGCACGGCCCATCTGCATCAACACAGACCCAAGACCCTCGCGAGGGGCCAAGCCTCGCGGGGCGGATGACACGGAGCTTCCTCAGGCACGGCCTCATCAGGCTGGCTCGCGAGGAGGCAGAGAGATCAAGGCGGGGTACCTCACGAGGTGCCCGTGACGCAAGCCATGATGATGAAAGGCGCCAGGCGGGCGCCAGCCGCGCAGTGTCCTCCTTTCCTCTTTGGTGCAAATGGAGCAAGCGCAGGCGAGAGCATCAAGCAAAGGCACATGTTTCGGTGCAACGAGACCATGACCAGTCCAACGGCAGGGAGGAAGTCATTGTGGAGCCCAAGCCAGCGTCACCACCAGAGCCTTTGGCAGGCGAGGACCAACTTTAGTCAGGATAAGTGTACCAGATGTTCCCCTTCAAAATGGCCAATTGTTGGCGCCCTTCCCGCTCAATATTTGGGAAGAGGCCCAGGGCCTTTGCCTATAAATAGGACTAGCCACCCCCAGGGTAGAGGGGCAATCAAGAAGGGAGAATCTAGAAGCCAAGAGAGAAACTAGCTAGGATCGGATCGAGTAGCATCACAGAGAGAGAGAGAGAGAAGGGCGACTGAACTCCTCCTAGCAGTTCATCCCCCCAGCCAAGAACAGACCCTCGCGAGGCTGTTCTTCCTTGTATTGCTCATCATCATCAGCCCAAGAGGCAATCCACCACACCACACACTGGAGTAGGGTATTACACCACAACGGTGGCCCGAACCAGTATAAACCCTGTGTCTCTTATGCTGTTCTTTCCATCGCTTAGATCTTAGCGAGGCGGAGGGGTGCAGGTAGGTAGAAGGCGAAATCTCCGCGTGCACCCCAATGTTCGAACCTCAAGGGTCTGCCGGAACCCGAAATCCGACAGCTATCTAGCATGCATCTAGTGTATTAAGTTCATGGAAAAATGGAGTAATGCAATAGGAACGATGACATGATGTAAACAAGATCCATTTATCTATTGTGTTAGATATAGATCCCATCTTTTTATCCTTAGTAGCAATGATACATACATGTCGGTTCCCTTTCTGTCACTAGGATCAAGCACTGTAAGATCAAACCCACTACCGGGCACCTCTTCCCATTGCAAGATAAATAGATCAAGTTGGCCAAACAAAAACCAAATATCGGAGAAGAAATATGAGGCTATAAGAGATCCTGCATATAAGAGATCAAAGAAACTCAAATCACTTTCATGGATATAAAAAGATAGATCTGATCATAAACTCAAAGTTCATCGGATCCCAACAAACACACCACAAAAGAGTTACATCATATGGATCTCCAAGAGACCATTGTATTGAGAATTCAGCGAGAGAGAGAAAGCCATCGAGCTACTAACCACGGACCCGAAGGTCTGCAAAGAACTACTCACGCATCATTGGAGAGGCACCAATGGAGGTGGTAAACCCGATCCGAGATGGTGTCTAGATTGGATCTGGTGGTTTTGGACTCCACGGTGACTGGATGAATATTTTGTCGACTTCCCTAGGGTTCTTGTATTTTTGCGGTATTTATACAGCAAAGAGGCGATCCGCGGGGGCACCCGAGGTGGGCACAACCCACCAGGGCACGCCCTGGTGGGTTTTCCCCTCCTCGGGACTTCCCCCAGGTGCAACCAGGGCCCATCATGTTCCTTCTGGTCCAATAAAAATCTCCGTAAAGTTTCGTGGCATTTGGACTTCGTCTTATATTGATTCTGCGATGTAAAAAACACGGAAAAAACAGGAACTGGCACTTGGCACTATGTCAATAGGTTAGTACCAAAAATGATATAAAATGATTATAAAATATCCAAGATTGATAATATAACAACATGGAACAATCAAAAATTATAGATATGTTGGAGACGTATAACCCGCGAGCTTGTCGAGGAGAGGAGTCGGAGCCTCCTAGGGCACGTGTTCTCACGCGTCTTTAGTCACCTTCAGAACCTTGACCCCCACTTTGACCTCAACGCCGCCACAGCCCCAGTTCCCAGGGCTATTCGGGACAACCTGTCGCACTGGGTGGACAATCACGTGGACGCCCTGGTCAGGGTGTTCGCCATCGAGGACGACGCGGTGGTGGGTGCGGTTGACGACGATGAAGACGACGCTAGCGACAATGCTACCTGTGCGTACGAGAGCGACTAGGGCGACGCGAGTAGCATGTCTAGTCAAGACCACACTCCTTTGCCTTGAGCCTGCACGCGAAGACTTGGACACGGCCCCGCAGGGAGCATTTTGGAGGGGGAGCCCCTCGTGTATGTAAATTAATGTTCTGTTCTTCCCCCTTTTTTAAAGTCGGGCCTGAAGCGTGCTCCTGTGAGCTTGTGAGCCCCTGAGTAGGGCTGTCATTGTGACTTATCATGATCCTAGCCGGCCTTGAGCGGTTTGTGAGGTTGTCGGCGCGCCTTTCTCCTGAGGCAAGCCCTTAGGAGCTCGTGGGCTCTGGGCCTCCCGAAGAGCCAGCGGATCCGTCCGAGGGGGCCACGCTAGGAGCGTCCTGCAGACCACGATAGGATGCTTACGCGGCAATCTTGTGGCGCATACACTCTTGCCCTGAAGGGGTCCTGCCCAGGTGGTCCAGACACTCCTGGCGCGGTCTGCCGACCTGCCCCCGAGCCGGAGGGTCAGGGGTGCGAGCCTTAAAAGCACGACACACAACCAAAACACAATAAAATCGGCAGAAACCAGAGAAACCCCCCCCCCCCCACAGCACTTTTTAGATAGCAAAAGAATTTCAAGTCTCAGTCCAAAAGGCGGTGAATCGAGCTACAAAAAAAGGGGCGAAAGCGAACGGCCGCGTTCGGCACCTAGCTAGTCTTCTTGTCTTCCCACCAGTGCGTAGCTAAGTGCTTTCACTGGATGTGAGCATAGTCATTGGGGGACAGTGTCGATGGCTAGAGCGAAGCAAGGTGCTTCCACTTGGACATGGCCGGGAGCCCCCGAGGCCGAGGAGCGGCGCTCTGGAGACTCCGGGGCGTGTACAACCCCACTCATTATTACGTGAGTGTCATGAGCGGAGACCTTCATAGGCGCGAGCCTTGCTTCATATCACCAGATGAGGGCCCCGCCCTGTGCCACCCCTGACCACCATTGGGGCGTCCAGAAACTAGGACGAGACCAAGGAGTGAGAGGGACGCTAGCGGTTCCCTGGGCGACCTTGTGCCCTTTGTTGGGGGGAAAGGCTCGCCGGCGCCTTCCCCAGCAGAGGACCTACCTCCGTGCAGTGCCTTGCTCCGCGCGGCGCGTGGGAAGCCCTGGTTCCTGGCCCCTCCCATGCAACCCCCAGTGCACCACCCCTGCTAGGAGGGGGCCACTGACCTTGGGTCTCCAGCTGCTGCTGTGACCTGGTTCACCTGCAGCCCAAGTTTAGCGTATGCGCGCTCCCGAGGCACCAGCTGTACCCTGCTGTCTTCGTTGCTAAAGGGGTCAGTGAAGCCTTCGGGTAGCTTGTGGAAGACCCCAGGCTCAGGCGTTCCGCCTCCCCATCCTGGCTCGGGAACAAGCTAGGACCTCCTCCTGGTGTGTACTCCAGATCCATCATGCGGGGCCGTAGGCGTCCGCGGCCTCCGCGCTAGAGCCATCGCTTGGGTGCCCCATGCCTTGGGTCGCTGGCTGCGGTGCTTGGCCCTGGTCGTCGCTGGGCAACATCCAGGCATGGCCTTGTAGAGGGCCAACATCACTTGTTCCTCCTGGAGGTGGCGCCGTTGTGGTAGGGCGTGCAGCGCCGGGGATCATGCCGATGTCGTCGGGTCCCCCGAACGCTCCGAAAGGCGCGCGAGCCCGTCTGGGCCTTGCGCGCGCCTCCGCCACAACCTAGGACGTGGACAAGCAGCAGAAGGGCGCCGTTCCCCTGCAAGCAGCGTCAAGCAGTTCGGCGACGCACTCCAGCAGGGAGTCGCGGCCGCTCTCCACCAACCTATACCGTCGCAGCTCCCGTACCATGATGAGTGCGGCTCGCATGTTCACCTGCTCCTGCCAGGTGTGCGGTGCCATCACCGCGGCGTAGCCTAAAGATCGCGTGGTAGCGCGCATGTGCCGCGGTGTGAGGGCGGACTGCGGAGGCCCGCGCTGCCCACGTCCGGCGGTGTATGCGCCGCCTGGAGCGCAGAGTTCAGGTCTTTTTGAGCGGTCGACACCGCCCGGGCGGGCCACGCAGCTCAGTGCTCGGCGTGAACCCTCGAACCATCAGCCATTAGAGCCGCGGGGTGATAACGAGCCGATCGACGGAAAAGAGACCTCGGTGCACCCCTAGCTAGCGCGCCAAATGTCGGATTTTGGGTTTCGCACACCCTTGAGAGGTTCGAACTCTAGGGTGTGCATGAAGAACACTCTCTCCTCAGCTTGCTCGCTAAACGATCCCATAGCCTAGCTCGACGGACCTGATGACGAGAGACACAAAGATTTATCCTGGTTTGGACCACCTTGCGGTGTAATACTCTACTCCAGCTTTGTGGTGGATTTCCTTGATGGGCTAAGGATGAACTAGTATAGTGGTGGAAAAACCTCAGGAGGGGAGGCGTTCTTGAGCTCGAAGAGCTGGTGGGTGTGAGGATGACCTGAATGTGATCCCCCTTCTAGGATGGTGGCTATGTCCTATTTATAGTGGCCTTGGTCCTCTTCCCAAATGTTAGGCGGGAAGGGATCCCACAATGGACAAGTTTGAAAGGGGACAACTAGTATAAGCTATCCTGACAAAAGTAGTCTTCGCCTGCAAAAGGATCTTCTACTACACAACCTTCTTCTTGTAGATGTTGTTGGACCTCCAAGTGCAGAGGTTTGTAGGACAGTAGAAAATTTCCCTCAAGTGGATGACCTAAGGTTTATCAATCCGTGGGAGGCGTAGGATGAAGATGGTCTCTCTCAAACAACCCTGCAACCAAATAGCGAGTCTCTTGTGTCCCCAACACACCCAATAAAATGGTAAATTGTATAGGTGCACTAGTTTGGGGGAAGAGATGGTGATACAAGTGCAATATGGATGATAGATATAGGTTTTTGTAATATGAAAATATAAAAAACAGCAACGTAACTAATGATAAAAGTGAGCAAAAACAGTATTGCAATGCATTGAAACAAGGCCTAGGGTTCATACTTTCACTAGTGCAAGTTCTCTCAACAATAATAACATAATTGGATCATATAAGTATCCCTCAACATGCAACAAATAGTCACTCGAAAGTCACTAATAGCAGAGAACAAACGAAGAGATTATTGTAGGGTATGAAACCACCTCAAAGTTATCCTTTATGATCGATCTATTCAAGAGTCCGTAGTAAAATAACACAAAGCTATTCTTTCCGTTCAATCTATCCTAGAGTTCATACTAGAATAACACCTTACGGCACAAAATAACCAAAACCCTAATGTCACCTAGATACTCCAATGTCACCTCAAGTATCTGTGGGTATGATTATACGATATGCATCACACAATCTCAGATTCATCTATTCAACCAACACAAAGAACTTCAAAGAGTGCCCCAAAGATTCTACCAGAGAGTCAAGACAAAAATGTGTGCCAACCCCTATGCTTAAGTTCATGAGGTCACAGACCCCGCAAGTTGATCACCAAAACATACATCAAGTAGATCACATGAATATCCCATTGTCACCACAGATAAGCACATGCAAGACATACACCAAGTGTTCTCAAATCCTTAAAGACTCAATCCGATAAGAGAACTTCAAAGGGAAAACTCAGTCCATTACAAGAGAGTAGAGGGGAGGAAACATCATAAGATCCAACTATAATAGCAAAGCTCGCGATACATCAAGATCGTGCCAAATCAAGAACACGAGAGAGAGAGAGAGATCAAACACATAGCTACTGGTACATACCCTCAACCCCGAGGGTGAACTACTCCCTCCTCGTTCGTCATGGAGAGCGTCGGGATGATGAAGATGGCCATTGGAGAGGGGTTCCCCCTCCGGCAGGGTGCCGGAATGGGTCTAGATTGGTTTTCGGCGGCGGCGGAACTCCCGATCTAGGTTTCTTTCTGGAAGTTTGGGTATATATAAGAGGTGTTGGAGTCGGGAACAAGTCAGGGGGGTCCCCGAGGCGGCCACGAGATAGGGGGCGCGCCTAGGGGGGTAGGGTGCGCCCCCACCCTCGTGGTGGCCTTGGGACTCCTTTAGTCCATCTTCAGTACTCCGTGGGCTTCTTCTGGTCCAAAAACAATGTACGTGAAATTTCAGGTCAATTGGACTCCGTTTGGTTTTACTTTTGGTCTTCATCACACAAAATATTTAAATCATGCACAACCCCGATGACAAGCCAAGCAATTGTTTCATACTTTTGATGGTCTCAAACTTTTTCAATCTTCACGCAATACATGAGCATGAGCCATGGACATAGCACTATAAGTGGAATAGAATGGTGGTTGTGGAGAAGACAAAAAGGAGAAACGGTCTCACATCAACTAGGCGTATCAACGGGCTATGGAGATGCCCATCAATAGATATCAATGTGAGTGAGTAGGTATTGCCATGCAACGGATGCACTAGAGCTATAAGTCTATGAAAGCTCAAAAAGAAACTAAGTGGGTGTGCATCCAACTCGCTTGGTGATACATCCATTTTGTATCATGCTTTTATATCGATATTTATTGCATTTATGGGCTGTTATTACACATTATGTCACAATAATTATGCCTATTCTCTCTTATTTTACAAGGTTTACATGAAGAGGGGGAATGCTGGCAGCGGGAATTTTGGGCTAGAAAAGGAGAAAATATTAGATACCTATTCTGCACATCTCCAACAGTCCTGAAACGTCATGGGAGCATGTTTCGGAATATATATAAAATATTGGGCGAAAGAAGTACCATAGGGGGGCACCCACCATCCACGAGGGTGGGGGTGTGCCCCACTGCCTCGTGGGCCCCCTGGCAGCCCTCTGATGCCCAACTTTGGCCACATGGAGTCTTTCATCGAGGAAAAATCATAAGCAAGCTCACGGGACGAAACTCCGCCGCCACGAGGCGGAACCTTGGCGGAACCAATATGGGGCTCGGATGGAGCTATTCTGCCGAGGAAACTTCCCTCCGGGAGGGGGAAATCATCACCATCGTCATCACCATTGATCCTCACCGAGAGGGGGTCAATCTCCATCAACATCATCACCAGCACCATCTCATCTCAAACCTTAGTTCATCTCTTGTATCCAATCTTTGTCTCAAAACCACAGATTGGTACCTGTGTGTTGCTAGTAGTGTTGATTACTCCTTGTAGTTGATGCTAGTTGGTTTATTCGGTGCAAGATCATATGTTCAGATCCTTTATGCATATTAATACCCCTCTAATTATGAACATGAATATGATTTGTGAGTAGTTACCTTTGTTCCTGAGGACATGGGAGAAGTCTTGCTATAAGTAGTCATGTGAATTTCGTATTCGTTTGATATTTTGATGAGATGTATGTTGTCTTTCTTCTAGTTGTGTCATGCGAACGTCGACTACATGACACTTCACCATTGTTTGGGCCTAGGGGAAGGCATTGGGAAGTAATAAGTAGATGATGGGTTGCTAGAGTGACAGAAGCTTAAATCCTAGTTTATGAGTTGCTTCATAAGGGGCTGATTTGGATCCATATGTTTCATGCTATGGTTAGGTTTACCCTAATACTTCTTTTGTAGTTGTGGATGCTTGCAATAGGGGTTAATCATTAGTGGGATGCTTGTCCAAGAAAGGGCAGTACCCAAGCACCGGTCCACCCACATATCAAATTATCAAAGTACTGAACGCAAATCATATGAGCATGATGAAAACTAGCTTGACGATAATTCCCATGTGTCCCCGGGACTGCTTTCCTTTATATAAGAGTTTGTCTAGGCTTGTCCTTTGCTATAAAAAGGATTGGGCCATCTTGTTGTACCTTATTTACTTTATTACTTGCTACCCGTTACAAATTACCTTATCACAAAACTATCTGTTACCGATAATTTCAGTGCTTGCAGAGAATACCTTACTGAAAACTGCTTATCATTTCCTTCTGCTCCTTGTTGGGTTCGACACTCTTACTTATCGAAAGGACTACGATAGATCCCCTACACTTTTGGGTCATCAAGACTCTTTTCTGGCGCCGTTGCCGGTGAGAAGAGGCTTTTTGACATTAGCTCACTTGATGAATGGAGAACCCAGGCCTATGCGAATGCCAAACTGTTTAAAGAAAAGTTAAAAGATGGCATGACAAAAGGATAGAAAAACGCGAGTTTAATGTAGGTGATGATGTATTGTTATACAACTCTCGTTTAAGATTTTTTGTAGGGAAACTCCTCTTTAAATGGGAAGGTCCTTACGTCAGCGAGGAGGTCTATCGTTCCGGTGCCATAAAAATCAACAACTTCGAAGGCACAAATCCGAGGGTGGTGAACAGTCAAGGAATCAAGCATTATATCTCAGGTAATCCTATAAATGTCGAAACTAATGTTATTGAAACCGTAACCCCAGAGGAATACATAAGGAACACTTTCTAGAACGTTTCAGACTCCGAAAAGGAATATGTATGAGGTACGGTAAGTAAACCGACTCCAAAACAGTTCTAATAGCAATTTTTCTCCGTTTTGGAATATTTAAGAAAATAGGAAAATAATAAGCAGTCCGGGAAGGACACGAGGCGTCCACAAGGGTGGAGGGCGCGCCCTACCCCCCTGGGCGCGCCCCCTGCCTCGTGGGCACCTTGTGTGCTCTCCAGACTCCGTTTTCTTGCATGATACTTATTTTGGTCGGTAAAAAATCATTATATAATCTCCTGAAGGTTTAGACCACCGTACCACGCAAATATTCTCGGTTTTTGTTTCAAACCATTTGTGTTGCAGATCTAGAGCAAGATGTCTTCTCAAGAGTCAGTCGGGGAAAGTCGGGTGTCTCATCCGATACTAGGGCCAAGAACAAACAGCGATGCTGACCACTTTGGGCCATCAACTAAGAAAGAGATGGAGGCCGACTTGAAAAGTATAGATGCTATGGAGGAGGATCAAGAAGTTACTTCTCGTTTCCGAGCAGGATTCACGATGGGGGAACTACAGAGCTCAGCTATTCCAAACTCGGTCATCCCTTCCAATATTAGATTTCTTTCTTATGAAAATATGAAAAAGAGTGTTACTTGTTCTCCCTCAGCTATGCAACATCCTTGGGTGAAAGGAGCTTTAGCCGTCACGGGCAAGCTCCGTAAGGAAATAATGGACCTCAAGCAGCAAGTCAATAAGCTCGAGGAAGAGAATCGTATCCTGAGGGGCATCATCGCCAAGAATATCACATCACCACCCCCGAAGAAAGAGACATAAACACATGGGTATGGGCACTCCCCTTGGCAACCGCCAAGCTTGGGAGAGTGCCCCAGTATCGTATCACCTTCACACTTTTATCTTTACATTTTTCTTAGTTCGATCCTTTTGATAATATCTTGATTTAGTAGAATAAAGTTTTAGTATGATCTAGTTTTGAGTTTTGCTTTATGATCCTTCTATGTAATCAAGTCCGTGAGCTATATATAATCAAGATTAGTGTTGAGTCGAGTGCTTGATTATCTTACTATGATCTTGAGGGAATAAAATAAAAGAATAAAAATAAAAATAAATAAAGGGATCATGTGGATCTTATGGAGAGTAATGACTTCACATATAAAGAGTATGATGAATAAAAGTTGTTGAGAGTTGACGAACATTGTTTTGGTCATCGCTGCAATTAATAGGAAGTAATAAAGAAAGAGAGGTCTTCACATATAAATACACTATCTTGGACATCTTTTATGATTGTGAGCACTCATTAAAATATGACATGCTAAAGAGTTGATGTTGGACAAGGAAGACAACGTAATGGGTTATGTTTTCTTACATCTGAAATAAATTATATTGTCTTGGATCACCCAACATGTTGAGCTTGCCTTCCCTCTCATGCTAGCCAAATTCTTTGCACCAAGTAGAGATACTACTTGTGCTTCCAAATATCCTTAAACCGACTTTTGCCATTAGAGTCCACCATATCTACCTATGGATTGAGTAAGATCCTTCAAGTAAGTTGTCTCGTTGCAAGCAATAAAAATTGCTCTCTAAATATGTATGATTTATTTGTGCAGAGAAAACAAGCTTTATACGATATTGTGATGTGGAAGAAATAAAAGCGATGGACTACATAATAAAGGTCCATATCACAATTGGCAATATAAAGTGACGTCCTTTTGCATTAAGACTTCGTGCATCCAACCATAAAAGCAAATGACAACCTCTGCTTCCCTTTGCGAAGGGCCTATCTTTTTATTCTTGTCCTATACTTCATGCAAAGAGTCACGGTGATCTTCACCTTTCCTTTTTACATTTTATCCTTTGGCAAGCACAATGTGTTGGTAAGATCCGGATATATATAGCTAATTGTATGTAAGTTTTCATGAACTATTATTGTTGACATTACCCTTGAGGTAAAAAGTTGGGAGGCAAAACTATAAGCCCCTATCTTTCTCTGTGTCCGGCTAAAACTTCATACCCATAAATATTGCGTGAGCTTTAGCAATTGTGAAAGACTAAATGATGGTTCAGTATGTGGACTTGCTGAAAAGCTCTTATATTGAATCTTTCCTATGTTATGATAAATTGCTATTGCTTCAATGACTGAGATTATAGTTTGCCGGTTCTCAATGAAGTTTATGATTCATACTTGAAATTGTGATTGAATTGTTACTTTAGCATAATAGATCATATGAGAATATATGTATATGTTGCTATTCTAAGAATGATCATGATGCCCTCATGTTCGTATTGTATTTTATCGACACCTCTATCTCTAAACATGTGGACATATTTTACGATTTCGGCTTTCCCTTGAGGACAAGCGAGGTCTAAGCTTGGGGGAGTTGATATGTCCATTTTGCATCATACTTTTATATCGATATTTATTGCATTATGGGCTATTATTCACATTATGTCACAATACTTATGCCTATTCTCTCTTATTTTACAAGGTTTACATGAAGAGGGGGAATGCCGAATTCTGCGCTGGAAAAGGAGCAAATATTAGAGACCTATTCTGCACATCTCCAAAAGTCCTGAAACTTCATGGGAGCATGTTTCAGAATATTAAAAAAATATTGGGCGAAAGAAGTACCAGTGGGGGGCCACCCATCCTCCACGAGGGTGGCGGCGCGCCCTACCCCCTAGGCGCGCCCCCTGCCTCGTGGGCCCCTTGGCAGCCCTCTGATGCCCATCTTTGGCTATATGGAGTCTTTCATAGAGGAAAAAATCATAAGCAAGCTCACGGGAAGAAACTCCGCCGCCACGAGGCGGAACCAATCAAGGGCTCCGGTGGAACCATTCTACCAGGGAAACCTCCCTTCGGGAGGGGGAAATCATCAACGTCGTCATCACCATCGATCCTGTCATCGAGAGGGGGTCAATCTCCATCAACATCTTCACCAGCACCATCTCATCTCAAACCCTAGTTCATCTCTTGTATCCAATCTTTGTCTGAAAACCTCAGATTGGTACCTATGGGTTGCTAGTAGTGTTGATTACTCCTTGTAGTTGATGCTAGTTGGTCTATTCGGTGGAAGATCACATGTTTAGATCCTTTATGCATATTAATACCCCTTTGATTATGAACATGAAATGATTTGTGAGTAGTTACGTTTGTTCCTGAGGACATGGGAGAAGTCTTGCTATAACTAGTCATGTGAATTTGGTATTCGTTCGATATTTTGATGAGATGTATGTTGTCTTTCCTCTAGTGTTGTCATGTGAACATCGACTACATGACACTTCACCATTGTTTGGGCCTAGGGGAAGGCATTGGGAAGTAATAAGTAGATGATGGGTTGCTAGAGTGACATAAGCTTAAACCCTAGTTTATGAGTTGCTTCGTAAGGGGCTGATTTGGATCCATATGTTTCATGCTATGGTTAGGTTTACCTTAATGCTTCTTTTGTAGTTGTGGATGCTTGAAATAGGGTCTAATCATAAGTGGGATGCTTGTCCATGGAAGGGCAGTACCCAAGCACCGATCCACCCACATATCAAATTATCAAAGTACCGAACGTGAATCATATGAGCGTGATGAAAACTAGCTTGACGATAATTCCCATGTGTCCTCGGGAGCGCTTTCCTTTATATAAGAGTTTGTCCAGGCTTTTTCTTTGCTACAAAAAGGATTGGGCCATCTTGCTGCACCTTATTTACTTTTATTACTTGCTACCTGTTACAAATTACCTTATCACAAAACTATCTATTACCGATAATTTCAGTGCTTGCAGAGAATACCTTAATGAAAACTGCTTATCATTTCCTTATGCTCCTCGTTGGGTTCGACACTCTTACTTATCGAAAGGACTATGATAGACCCCCTACACTTGTGGGTCATCACTTGCTCACGAAGACCTAGGGCATTTTGAGGAAGCCCATCATTGGAATATACAAGCCAAGTTCTATAATGAAAGATTCCCACTAGTATATGAAAGTGACAACATAGGAGACTCTCTATCATTAAGATCATGGTGCTACTTTGAAGCACAAGTGTGGTAAAAGGATAGTAGCATTGCCCTTCTCTCTTTTTTTCTCATTTTTTTGTTTGTTGTTTTTTTGGGCCTTCTCTTTTTTATGGCCTCTTTTTTCCCTCTTTTTTATTATTTTTCGTCCGGAGTCTCATCCCGACTTGTGGGGGAATCATAGTCTCCATCATCCTTTCCTCACATGGGACAATGATCTAATAATGATGATCATCACACTTTTATTTACTTAAAACTCAAGAATTACAACTCGATACTTAGAACAAAATATGACTCTATGTGAATGCCACAAATACGATGTCAACTACATGATCATGCAAAGCAATATGACAATGATGAAGCGTGTCATAATAAATGGAATGGTGGAAAGTTGCATGGCAATATATCTCGGAATGACTATGGAAATGCCATAATAGGTAGGTATGGTGGCTGTTTTGAGGAAGGTAAATGGTGAGTTTATGGTACCGGCGAAACTTGCACGATACTAGAGAGGCTAGCAATGGTGGAAGGGTGAGAGTGCGTATAATCCATGGACTCAACATTAGTCATAAAGAACTCACATACTTATTGCAAAAATCTATTAGTTATTGAAACAAAGTACTACGCTCATGCTCCTAGGGGGATAGATTGGTAGGAAAAGACCATCGCTCGTCCCCGACCGCCACTCATAAGGAAGACAATCAAAAAATAAATCATGCTCTGACTTCATCACATAACGGTTCACCATACATGCATGCTACGGGAATCGCAAACTTTAACACAATTATCTCTCAAATTCACAACTTCTCAACTAGCATGACTCTAATATCACCATCTTCATATCTCAAAACAATCATAAGGAATCAAACTTCTCAGAGTATTCAATGCACTTTATATGAAAGTTTTTATTATACCCATCTTGGATGCCTATCATATTAGGACTAGTTTCATAACCAAAGCAAATTACCATGTTGTTCTAAAATACTCTCAAAATAATATAAGTGAAGCATGAGAGTTCAACAATTTCTTCAAAATAAAACTACCGCCATTCTCTAAAAAGATATAAGTGAAGCACTAGAGCAAATGACAAACTACTCCGAAAGATATAAGTGAAGATCAATGAGTAGTCGAATAATTATGCAACTATGTGAAGACTCTCTAATATTTAAGAATTTCAGATCTTGGTATATAATTCAAACAGCAAGCAAACAAAATAAAATAAAATGATGCTCCAAGCAAAACACATATCATATGGTGAATAAAAATATAGCTCCAAGTAAAGTTACCGATGAACGAAGACGAAAGAGGGGATGCCATCCGGGGCATCCCCAATCTTACACTCTTGGTTGTCCTTGAATGTTACCTTTGGGTGCCTTCGGAATCCCCAAGCTTAGGCTCTTGCCACTCTTATTCCATAGTCCATCGAATCTTTACCCAAAACTTGAAAACTTCACAACACAAAACTCAACAGAAAATCTCATGAGCTCCGTTAGTATAAGAAAATAAATCACCACTTTTGGTACTGTTGTGAACTCATTCTCAATTAATATTGGTGTAATATCTACTGTAATCCAACTTCTCTATGGTTCATACCCTCCGATACTACTCATAGATTCATCAAAATAAGCAAACAACACATAGAAAACAGAATCTGCCAAAAATAGAACAGTCTGTAGTTATCTGTAGGTTTAGAATACTTCTGTAACTCCAAAAATCCTGAGAAATTAGTAAGTATTAGGAAATTTGTTTATTAATATACTGCAAGTGGAACTGGTATTTTATCGCTCCCTGGTAAAAAATAAAAATTATTCTCGTGAGTGCATACTTTCTGTTTTTTACAGCAAGATCAAATAACAATCACCCAAGAAGATCCTAAAGGCTTTACTTGGCACAAAAACTAATTATAACATAAAAAACTCAATGATAACAGAGGATATGATTTATTTATTACTAAATAGGAACAAAAAAGCAAGGAACAAAAATAAAATTGGGTTGCCTCCCAACAAGCGCTATCGTTTAACGCCCCTAGCTAGGCATGATGATTTCAATGATGCTCACATAAAAGATAAGAATTGAAACATAAAGAGAGCATAATGAAGAATATGGCTAGCACATTTAGGTCTAACCCACTTCCTATGCATAGGGATTTTGTGAGCAAACAATTTATGGGAACAAGAATCAACTAGCATAGGAAAGCAAAACAAGCATAACTTCAAGATTTTAAGCACATAGAGAGGAAACTTGATATTATTACAATATGTAAAAGCATATGTTCCTCTCTCATAATAATTTTCAGTAGCATCATGGATGAATTCAACAATATAACCATCACATAAAGCATTCTTTTCATGATCGACAAGCATATAATTTTTATTACTCTCCACATAAGAAAATTTCTTCTCATGAATAGTAGTGGGAGCAAACTCAACAAAATAACTATCATGTGAGGCATAATCCAATTGAAAGTTAAAATCATGATGACAAGTTTCATGGATATCATTATTCTTTATAGCATACGTGTCATCACAATAATCATCATAGATAGGAGGGATGCTTTCATCATAATAAATTTTCTCATCAAATCTTGGGGGACAAAAAATATCATCTTCATCAAACATAGCATCCCCAAGCTTGTGGCTTTGCATATCATTAGCATCATGGGTATTCAAAGAATTAATACTAACAACATTGCAATCATGCTCATCATCCAAAGATTTAGTGCCAAACATTTTAATACATTCTTCTTCTAACACTTTGGCACAATTATCGGAATCCTTATTTTCACGAAAGACATTAAAAAGATAAAGCATATGAGGCAACCTTAATTCCATTTTTTTATAGTTTTATTTTATAGATTAAATTAGTGATAAAAAAGAAACTAAAAGATTCGATTGCAAGATCTAAAGATATACCTTCAAGCGCTAACCTCGCCAACAACGGTGCTAGAAAAGAGCTTGATGTCTACTACACAACCTTCTTGTAGACGTTGTTGGGCCTCCAAGTGCAGAGGTTTCTAGGACAGTAGAAAATTTCCCTCATGTGGATGACCTAAGGTTTATCAATCCGTGGGAGGCGTAGGATGAAGATGGTCTCTCTCAAACAACCCTGCAACCAAATAGAAAAGAGTCTCTGGTGTCCCCAATACACCCAATACAATGGTAAATTGTATAGGTGCACTAGTTCGGAGAAGAGATGGTGATACAAGTGCAATACGGATGGTAGATATCGGTTTTTGTAATCTAAAAATATAAAAACAGCAAGGTAACTAATGATAAAATTGAGCGAAAATAGTATTGCAATGCGTTGAAACAAGGCCTAGGGTTCATACTTTCACTAGTGCAAGTTCTCTCAACAATAATAACATAATTGGATCATATAAGTATCCCTCAACATGCAACAAAGAGTCACTCCAGAGTCACTAATGGCGGAGAACAAACGAAGAGATTACTGTAGGTTACGAAACCACCTCAAAGTTATCCTTTCTGATCTATCTGTTCAAGAGTCCGTAGTAAAATAACACGAAGCTATTCTTTCTGTTCAATCTATCCTAGAGTTCGTACTAGAATAACACCTTAAGACACAAAACAACTAAAACCCTAATGTCACCAAGATACTCCAATGTCACCTCAAGTATCCGAGGGTATGATTATACGATATGCATCACACAATCTCAGATTCATCTATTCAACCAACACAAAGAACTTCAAAGAGTGCCCCAAAGTTTCAACGAAGAGTCAGGACGAAAACATGTGCCAACCCCTATGCATAAGTTCACGAGGTCACAAAACCCGCAAGTTGATCACCAAAACATACATCAAGTAGATCACGTGAATATCCCATTGTCACCACAGATAAGCACATGCAAGACATACATCAAGTGTTCTCAAATCCTTAAAGACTCAACCCGATAAGATAACTTCAATGGGAAAATCAATCCATTACAAGAGAGTAGAGGGGGAGAAACATCATAAGATCCAATTATAATAGCAAAGCTCGCGATACATCAAGATCGTGCCAAATCAAGAACATGAGAGAGAGAGAGAGATCAAACACATAGCTACCGGTACATACCCTCAGCCCCGAGGGTGAACTACTCTCTCCTCATCATGGAGAGTGCCGGGATGATGAAGATGGCCACCGGAGAGGGATTCCCCCCTTCGGCAGAATGCCGGAATGGGTCTAGATTGGTTTTTGGTGGCTACAGATGCTTGCGGCGGCAGAACTCCAGATCTAGGTTTCTTTCTGGAAGTTTGGGTATATATATGAGGTGTTGGAGTCAGGAACAAGTCAGGGGGTCCCCGAGGCAGCCATGAGATAGGGGGTGCACCCAGGGGGGTAGGGCACGCCCCCCACCCTCGTGGTGGCCTCGGGACTCCTGTGGTCCATCTCCGATACTCCGTGGGCTTCTTCAGGTCCAAAAACAATCTCCATGAAATTTCAGGTCAAATGGACTCCGTTTGGTTTTCCTTTTCTGCGATACTGAAAAACAAGGAAAAAACAGAAACTGGCGCTGGGCTCTAGGTTAATAGGTTAGTCCCAAAAATCATATAAAATTGCATATAAATGCATATAAAACATCCTAGATGGATAATATAATAGCATGGAACAATAAAAAATTATAGATACGTTGGAGACGTATCACTCTAGTGGTGATGCCGCCATGGGCTACACGATGACCTCTGTCCTGCCGTCTTGGTTGTCTTGGTCTCATTGCACCGATATGGAAACCATTGCCTGATGCCTCGGGACCCTGCGCATGTGCTTGCCTCCTTAGCACCAAAGAGGAAACTGGTACACCGCGACCACTGGCGCCTGCCTGGCCTTAGTCGTCATGGTTCACGTCACGCGAACCTCGCGAGGTGCACCCAGCATAGATATCTCCCCTCCTTGGGAGCCAACTTAGCGAGGCCGCCCCCGGGGAGGTCTTGGTGTCGTCCACCTTGCGAGCCTTGGCCCCTTGCAAGGGTCTTGAGTTGTTGTTGCTGAAGCTGGGCCATACCGGCCGTCGATGGAGCCACGCCATGGGCCGTAGGCATGCATGTCTGGGCACCCCCAGTCCCAAAACACCGACAATACCCACAGGCCAAAATTTGGAAATTCCTCCGAAACCTTTTCTCCCGCGCGTGTCTTGCTCTACTGACTCGGGGTCTTCGGATCATCTCCTCATCGCCAGTGACCTCCCGCCGCTAGTCTCTGCCGCCATCAACGGGAATATTCACCGCCATTGCCGCGGTAGCGAGCTCATCGCCAAGTTAGGGTATGAGTCCGATCCTTTGTGCAATCCTTACCTCCAATTCTTAGCAAAAAGTCAATGCCATGATTCTTACCACGTATGATATTATCCTATCCGGCAAAAACTCTGCTTAGATTAGTTTTGATTTGAAAATTTAGGGTTAGGTTTCCGCCGAACTCAGCTCGGACCAACCGAGTTGTAGACATCGGTCTCACCGATTTGGCTTAGGCCATTGCACTTGTAACTTTCGGTCTGACTAAAACTTGCAATTCAGTGTGACCGAGTTCAACTCTCAGTGAAACCCTAGCAATCTCGGACTCACCAACTGTGTCTAGGTCCGACCAATCTCACTAGTTCAGACTCCAATATTGCTTCGATGGCACCAAATTTAACAAATCGGTAGCTCTGAAATGCTTTCTGTGGAGAACTAAATCTATGTTTTTGACTCAATTGTTTTGCAAAATCTCTGCACTTTGTGATGCTCATCCACTCTATCTCATCTACATCAATTCACAGGGTCAGCTTTAATTTTGCAGTGTCAGACATGTCAGATCGAAGTGATAGCCAGAACAAGTCTGAGGAGCAAGTTAACATGAGCGAGGGCACTAGTCCCTCTGATAGCTATGAGGATGGGAGCAGAAGTACTCCTAGCAACCTGCCTAAGGATGCTACTAGGCAGAGGAGAAAGAAAAACTCAGAATCCAAAGATGATGATTGTGTTGCTGCTGAGGCAGAAGTTAGCTCAAATAAGAAAGTAGTCAAGAAGGAATTTGGCATAACTGCTTCAACAAAGTCTGGTTTGAACAAGATGGCTCCTGCAAAGAGAGTGCCCATGTCAAAGGCTAGAGCCTCAACACTTGAAGCCTCCAAATCAAATGAAAAAAGGCTATTGGTGAAGGCAAGAAGAGGAAGGAGAGGGCCAAGAAAACTATGGCAAGTGTTATTGGAAAGTCCTCAATGATGATTCAATCTGATGAGGAAACGAGGAAAAACAGGATGCTACTCCAGCATCAAAGTGTTTGATGTGCTAAAAAAATTCAAAGTGATGACACTGATTGTAGAGACAATCAAGAGGACAGCTGCCGATCAGAAAAGATCATGTGGGTATGCTCCACACATCCATATGATCATCAACTCCAATATGGGCACAGTCACATACTTGTTGGACAAATAGCACCTTCCCTTGAGGCCTGACTTTGAGGACAACACAGTTGTCATGGATACTACAGAACCTACTTCAGTAGAGGCTCAAGATAAGAGAGCAAAGGCAAAAGAAGAGAAGGCAACCAAGATGCCAAGTGCCGAAGAGGCTTCACAAGATTTTCTCAAGTAAAAAACAAGATCAATTTGGATATCTTATTCAAGCCACTTTGAGGATTGAGAAAGGATTGGCCACCCTGACTCAGAATCAAGAGAGTCCTGAAAGGATCATTGAAACAAAGTTTTATGATCTAGACTTGAAGGTCACAGAGATGCAAATAGCTATTGAGTAGCTCCAGGAAGAAGCTGAGGAGAGGAAAGGGAAAGCTACCACTGAAGCTTTTTCGAGAGTGCCTAGGATACAGAGATCTACAGCAGTGCGAGTGACAGACACTAGAGCTACTACTTCGGCACCTACAGCCACAGCTTCAGTTGCTCCTCCAGTTGCAACTCCACCAGCTCCAACAACCCCAATAGATGCATTTGTCCTAGGAGTCCTCTCCATGCCTCCTCCCAAAGATCAAGCCTAGAGAGCCGCATAACACTATGCATTTTCAAGATTTTTGGTAACTTGTTGCCAAAGGGGGAGAAAGTGTATAGATCATAGGCTTTGAGAGAGAGAGAGCTTTTGCTTCTTTTACTGCTACTTATTTGCTACCTTATTTTGTTTGCTTGATTTGATTATACTTTATGTGTGCGAAATACTTGTATGGTCATGTGTTTGATCATATCATACGTTAATGCTTGTGCTTGGATGATGATATTATCTATCTCTCATGTATGATCATTCACTTTGTCTTGGTGAGGAGTGTACTTTTCATATTCTATCATTTTGAGCGCTCCACCAAGATGTATGTGACATGGAAGAGTAACCCATGATCCTAATCGATTGCGCATTTGCATTCAAAAGCAAATTTTAAATAATGCACAAATTTAGGGGGAGCTCTTGCTTATCACATACTTCTCAAAGCGATGAAGTAATATACATACAAGATAATCTTTTCAGAAAGTTCAATGATTGGCATGGCATGGACTCGAGATGTGGACCCCTCAAAATGCTAAGGACACATATTGGCTCAAGCTCAAGAATCTACATTTTCATTTTAGTGATCCAAGATCACATTGAGTCCATAGGAAAAGCCAATACTATTAAAAGGGGATGAGGTTTTTGCTTAATGGCTTGCTTGCTCAAAATGCTTAGTGATATGCTCCAAAAGCCCTCAACCACTTTATCATATCCACATATGTCCCAAACCAAAAGTCAAACTCGGCCCCACCGATTTGATCTATCTGGCGCCACCGAGTTCATTTGACATAGCCATAGCCAGAAACCCTAGTCAGTTCGGTCTCACCGATAAGGATTTCGGTCTCACCGAGATGGGATTGCAAACTCCCGGTTTCCCTTCGTAACGTTTCGGTCTAACCAAGATGAGTGATCGGTCCCACCGAGTTTGCAATGCAAACTCTCGGTTTCCTTTTCCTAATGTTTCGGTCTCACCGAAATGAGCGATCGGTCCCACCGAGTTTGCCTGAACAACTCTCCGTTTGCCTATTATAGAAATTGGTCTCACTGAGTTCATGTAATCGGTCTCACCGAGATTACGTTATGCCCTAACCCTAACACAATCGATCCCACCGAGTTGACATGTCGGTCCCACCGAAAAGCCCAACGTTCACATTTTGAACTAAATCAGTATGACCGAGTTTCATTATTTGGTCCCACCGAGTTTGGTAAATTGTGTGTAATGGTTATATTTTGTGTGGAGGCTATATATGCCCCCTCGACCCATCCTCCATTTGTGGAGAGGGCCATCAGAGCGTACCTACACTTCTAGCATTCATTTTCTGAGAGAGAACCACCTAGTCATGTGTTGAGACCAAGATATTCCAATCCAACCACAAGAATCTTGATCTCTAGCCTTCATGAAGTTGCTTTCCACTCAAGTCATCTTTCCACCAAATCCAAATCCGTGAGAGAGAGTTGAGTGTTGGTGAGACTATCATTTGAAGAACAAGAGCAAGGAGTTCATCATTAACACACCATCGATTACCTTTTGGAGAGTGGTGTCTCCTAGATTGGTTAGGTGTCACTTGGGAGCCTCCATCAAGATTGTGAAGTTGAACCAAGGAGTTTATATGGGCAAGGAGATTGTCTACTTCGTGAAGATCTACCCTAGTGAGCAAGTCCTTCATCGCCAATGGCCATGGTGGGATAGACAAGGTTGCTTCTTTGTGGACCCTTCGTGGGTGGAGCCCTCCGTGGACTCGCGCAGCCCTTACCCTTCATGGGTTGAAGTGTCCATCAATGTGGATGTACGATAGCACCACCTATCAGAAACACGCCAAAAATCTCCGTGTCTACATTGCGTTTGCTCCCTCTAAACTCCTCCCCTTTCCCTCCATATGCAATGATTTACATTCCGCTGCTATACTCTTAGAATTGCATGTGTAGGTTGATTGCTTGACTTGTGATAAGTTGCTAAAATATGCCAAGACTTAAATTGGGGAAAAGGCTAGATTTTTATTTGGCCAAGTAGTCTAATCACCCCCTCTAGACATACTTTCGATGCTACACCCGGTTTGCCTATAAAAGAGGGTGGAGGACGGAGTAGAGGTGTCCATCGACACACCTCTTTTTTTCATTCCTTACTCTTTCCCTTGTTATGTCGTGGAGGGGAGGCCGGGGCTGGGCCCTAGTGTAGGGTTGAGGATGTCAAACACTCACATTGGCGCTTGGGGAGTGAGCCTGGTCCAGGGCTGTGGGAGATGCATCGGTCGTAGGTGTGGGCGTCGGACTGTCCACGGAGTGGGAGGTGTTGCGCTTTCCCAAGACATCTCTCCCACACGAGTCGGCCACTTGGTGGAGAGTGTTTGCCCTGGCCACAAGTCGCCGAGATTTGTCAACTTGACGGTGAGGCTCTTGTGGCTCACGGATCCTGTCTAGGGTGCAGCGCCCGGGATCCTTGGTAATCCTAGCAGTGCTCCTTCCAGCGGAGTCAAGCCGAATGTTGACGACGTTGGCACCATCCAGCCCTCTAAGGTGTGGAGCGCTGCTCCTGGCGTGCCTCGAACGCTGCAGTCGCTTGCTGTTTCTCTAGGGGAGGCGATGGCTCAAGGGGCTAGCACCCTCCTGGAGCAGTAGTGACGAAGAAAGAACGAGGGAAAACGGAGAAAGCGGGTGGCAGGCCGTCAGGTCGGAGTACGATGGCACCGACGCGTTCATCTCGTACTGCCGGCCTACTGCCTCGGTTTTCCGCTCTTCCCCTCCCTCCCTGGCACCATCATCACTGACCTCTTCAGGACGATTGCTGGTGAGGGGGGCGCTCTTTTGGTGCCTTTGCCTCCTCCAACAGTCTTCCAGCTGAGCTCCGGCGGTGCTCCCCACTGGCGCTTGCGCTGGGGCTTCTTGCTGGCCCAGGGGGTGGTGACCAGGGCACCGCTGAGCTGCTTCCTCCGCCCGTCTCCTTCGCAGCCTCGCCACTCCTGATCTTGTCAGGCTGCGCCTAGCAAGCCCTGGCGGGATCGGGCTGGCTTCCGCTCAGGCACTCCTTTTTCCCTCTCCGCCTCCCACTGTAGTTCCTACGAGGAGAGGGACAAGAAAGGGATTACGGGGCACTTATCTTTTTTTAGTCTAAAAATGTGTAGGCATTTGACAAAATTTAGTCTAAATTATGTAATCTTCTTTATCCATGTTTGTGTTCTGTAAGATTTGTACTTGCTATCAGCATATTAATGAAAAAGACAAGCCTTGCCGGGTACTTGTGCATGTATCATGTCCATGCAGAGGTGAGATGCCTCTATACGTCAAAGTAAACAAGTTTTCTCCGGCAAGCTATCCTGTCAGTGCCCTTAACTTGTTCGTGAGGCTAGGCCTGGCGGGCACAAAGCTATAAAAAGGGACCAGTCCCTCGCCAAACCTTTCTACGTCAATGGCCACTACGACCATCTTGACCGAAGCAACGTTCAAGTAAAAGGATGGAAGCACCTATGTTTTAAAGGTAGCGAGGTTTTCATATGCACAAGTTTCTCTTTACATAACAGGTATGGATAAGAAGGAACTTATCTGTTTGGCTTGCCGAGGATTGTCATGTAGGCTCGTCTTCATTTCTTCTCTTTGGGACCAAGTCCGCAGCAAGAACCCTACAACTTAGCGCAGATGAAAACAGAGCTACTTGTGATCTTATCTACATGATCATGCTACGCTCATGATATGCTTATGCATGCATGCATGCATGTGTTTGGGGGCCCCCGGTGCTTCGTTTATTTCTCTATTGCTCAGGGTCTGCACCTGGCTTTGTACGAAGGGTTACCTGCAACATCGGCAAGGCTTGTACAAAAGGGTGGCTGTCGGGCAGGGCCCGACAGCCATGCCTTATGGGTAGAACTTACGGAGATGCTCAATGTTCCATGAGTTTTGCAACTGAATGCCATCTCCGGTCTCCATACGGACTGCACCGGGTCTGGTGACTCGTACTACCCGGTAAGAACCTTCCCACTTTGGCATCAACTTGTTTGCACCCTTGGCGGATTGAACACTCCTAAGGACAATGTTACCTTCCTCAAAACTCCGGGCATGAACCATGCGGCTATGATAGAGATGTAGGGCTTGCTGGTAGCGTGCAGCACACGTAGTAGCCCGGAGACGGTTCTCCTAAAGTAGCACAGCATCGTCACGCTGGTGTTGTTCTTGCACTACTTCATCGTAGGCAAGCACTCGAGGTGAACCGTATATGAGTTCCGCGGTGATCACTACTTCTGCCCCATAGACTAGGGAGAAGGGTGTCTGGCCGGTAGATCGATTTGGTGTCATACGGAGGGACCAAAGAACCACCGGCAGCTCATCGATCCATTGCCTGCCACACTTCGGCAGCTTGTCAAATGTTCTTGTCTTGAGTCCTCGCAGCACTTCAGCATTTACCCTCTCAGCTTGTCTGTTGCTTCTGGGATGGGCAACATAGGCAAACGAGACCTTGCTTCCGAGGTCATGAATGTATTGCACGAAGGCGCGGCTTGTGAATTGGGTGCCATTATTGGTGATGATTCTGGCGGGTACTCTGAATCGGCACACCAATCCTTTCAAGAACTTGATAGCTGAATGAGCAGTCACCTCCTCACGGGCTCCACTTCTGGCCATTTTGTAAACTTGTCGATTGCAACATACAAGAATTCAAATCCCTTGGTAGCACGGGGGAAGGGGCCCAAGATATCGAGCCCCAGACCGAAAAGGGCCATGATAAAGGGATTGTTTGGATAGCGTGACAAGGCTGATGGATATTCTTGGAGTGGAACTGGCAAGCTTCACATTTTGTGACTAGACCAATTGCATCTTGGAGGGTAGTGGGCCAGTAGACACCTTGCCGGAAAGCTTTTCCAACCAAGGCCCTTGATCCAATGTGGGAGTCGCACACACCCTTGTGTATCTCTGCCAACAGTTCCTTTCCTTCTTCCCAGCAAATGCACTTCAATTTCACACCATTTGGCCTTCTTATGTATAGCGTGTAATCAATGAACTGATACATACTGGCCCTCCGGGCTACACTTTCAGCTTCTTCTTGCTCTTCGGGAAGTTCTCCTGTTTGGAGGAAATGGCCTATGTGTCGTGCCCATGTTGGAGCCTGAGGCTCAACAACGAGGACCAGCGACACCTCCTCGTTCATGAGAGCGCATGCCCTAACTGCAAAGACTAACAATTTGATGGGAGGGTGCAGCTCACCGATCGAAGGGGAGTTGTTCCCACCAAGCTCTCTGCCGGGGGGCTTTGGGAAGCTCTGCCGGGCGAGGCTTGCTGGAGTCCGGTTTCCTCCTCTTTCTGGCCATTGTTGCCGGGGATACAAAGGGTTGAGTCAGATGTAGAACAGAAATCCCTGGTTCTATAGGGAGTTTTTGCGCAGCGCACTTTGACAGAAGGTCAGCAATGCTGTTTTCTGCACATGGCACGTGCTCTGTTTGCAATCCATCAAAGCGCTCCTCCAACTTTCTCACTTCCTTGACGTATGCCTCCATCAATGGGCTTTGATAATCCTTGTTTACTTGCCTTACCACAAGTTGCGAATCTCCCCGGATGATCAACTTCTTGATTCCCAGTTCTATCGCAATCCTGAGCCCGGCAAGGAGGCCTTCATATTCTGCAGTGTTGTTGGTAGCCTTCTCTCGGGAAAATGCATCTAAATCACGTACTTGAGGTGCTCTCCAATGGGGACGACGAGAAGCACTCCCGCTTGCCGGAAGCCTCGGTCTTGGCCTTCTTGCCAGTACTAGGAGCGCTGGATCCTTCAACAACCAACACTGCTTTGTCCTTGTGCTTCTTGCTGCGTTTCTTGTTCTTCTTCTTCTGACTGGTGGCATCATCGTCATCTTCTGAGTCAAAGTCGACGCCATCTTCTTCACCAGGGAGTCGCCTCCCCTCCTCCACTCGGGCACACTTATCCACCAGAGTGTATAGCTCATTCACAGTCTTGGGCGGCCGGACGTTCATCTTGGAACATATCTTGCGGTTGCGATGTTGGGAAACGTAGCATGCAATTTCAAAAAAATTCCTATGCTCGTGTAAGATCTATCTAGGAGATGCATAGCAACGAGGGGGGAGTGTGTCTATGTACCCTCGTAGACCGAAAGTGGAAGCGTTTGACAACGTGGTTGGTGTAGTCAAACTTCTTTTAGCTCCGACCGATCAAGCATCGAACGTACGACACCTCCAAGTTCTGCACACGTTCAGCTCAGTGACGTCCCTCATCTTCTTGATGCAGCAAGGTGTTGAGGTCGTAGATGAGTTCCATCAGCACGACGGTGCAGTGACGGTGATGGTGAAGTAATTCTCGCAGGGATTCGCCTAAGCACCGCAAAACTATGACCGAGGGTGTAAACTGTGGAGGGGCGCCGCCTCCCCACATATATATAGGTGGGAGGGGAGGTAGACAGGGCGCCCTAGGGTTTGGCTGCCACACCCTAGGGGCCCTGCCATGCCATGCGCCCCCCTTTCCTTGTATACGCAAGGGGGGACGAAAGAGGGCAGAGGGGAAAGGAAGGGGGAATCATATTCCCTCTCTTTCCTTTCCTCCTCCCCTTTCCTTCTCCACTTAGGCCAGCCCATATGGGGGGCGCACCAGCCCCTTGTGGCTGGTGCGTTTCCCCTGTTGCCCCATAAGGCCTATATCTTTTGCTGGGGGTGCCCGAAACTCCTTCCGGTGACCCGATGAGTATTCGATGTCCTCCGGAACACTTCCGGTATCCGAATACCATAGTCATATATATATATATATCAATCTTTACCTCTCGACCATTTCAAGACTCCCCGTCATGTCCGTGATCTCATCCGGGACTCCGAACAACATTCGGTCACCAAATCACATAACTCATATAATACTATATCGTCAATGAATGTTAAGCGTGCGGACCATATAGGTTCAAGAACTATGTAGACATGACCGAGACACCTCTCCGGTCAATAACCAATAGCGGAACCTAGATGCTCATGTTGGTTCCTACATATTCTACGAAGATATTTATCGGTCAAACCGTTATGAGAACATATGGTATTCCCTTTGTCCATCGGTATGTTACTTGCCCAAGATTCGATCGTCGATATCTTCATACCTAGTTCAAGCTCATTACCGGCAAGTCTCTTTACTCATTCCGTAATACATCATCCTGTAACTAAATCATTGGTCACTTTGCTTGCAAGGTTCTTATGATGTGCACTACCGAGAGGGCCCAAAGATACCTCTTCGATACTCGGAGTGACAAATCCTCATCTCGAACTATGCCAACCCAACGAAACACCTTCAGAGATACCCATAGAGCATCTTTATAATCACCCAGTTACGTTGTGATGTTTGATAGCACACAAGGTATTGCTCCAATATCCAGGAGTTGCATAATCTCACAGTAGAAGGAATATGTATTTGACATGAAGAAAGCGCTAGCAATAAAACTGAACGGTCATAATGCTAAGCTAACGAATGGGTCTTGTCCATCACATCATTCTCCTAATGATGTCATCCCGTTATCAAATGACAACACATGTCCATGGGTAGGAAACCTTAACCATCTTTGATCAACGAGCTAGTCTAGTAGAGGCTTACTAGGGACACAATATTTATTTATGTATTCACACGTGTATTTAGGTTTCTGATCAATACAATTCTAGCATGAATAGTAAACATTTATCATTAATAAGGAAATATAAAATAACAACTTTATTATTGCCTCTAGGGCATATTTCCTTCAGTCTCCCACTTGCACTAGAGTCAATAATCTAGTTCACATCATCATGTGATTAACACCCATAGTCCACATCACCATGTGACCAACACCCAAAGAGTTTACTAGAGTCAATAATCTAGTTCACATCGCCATATGATTAAGACGCAAAGAGTACTAAGGTGTGATCATGTTTTGATTGTGAGATAGGTTTAGTCAATGGGTGTGTCACTTTCAGAACCATATGTATTTTGCAAATTTCTATGTCTACAATGCTCTACATAGAGCTACTCTAGCTAATTGCTCCCACTTTCAATATGTACCCAGAATGACACCTGGAGTCATCCAAATCGTGTCAAAGCTAACATCAACGTAACTCTTTACGACGAACTCTTTATCACCTCCATAACCGAGAAAATATTTCCTTAGTTCTCTAAGGATAATTTTGACCGCTGTCCATTAATCTACTCCTGGATCACTATTGTACCTGTTGGGGATATTACTACTGGAGGTAAATCGGCCTTATGTAGCCGGGTTGACTCTTTGAAGATTAGAAGCCCATGCAGATGTAAAGATGATGGCGCTAGAAGGAGGGCCCGAAGGCGGGTTACAACTTGTAAATGTAAACCGGATTAGTCATGTAACTTGTATAGTAAGATAGAGAGAGAGAGAGGCCGAACCCGATACGTTTATGATCCGGCTTCGGGACTCTGTAGCCCGGCGGGCGTCAACCTATGCATATAAAGGGACGACCCGGCCGCGGTTTAGAGACAGACAACAATAACTCGAGAGCTAGACAAAGCGGATTCGCTCCTGGCCTTCGAAACCCTAGCAATACCAATCACAACTAGATGTAGGCTTTTACCTTCATCGAAGGGGACGAACTAGTATAAACTCCCGTGTCCCCTTGTCCGGTTTAACCCCTCTAAGACTAACCCGTTGCGATGGCTCCACGACTAAGTCCTTTCACGAGGACATCTGCCGTGACAAACCCACGACAGTTGGCGCCCACCGTGGGGCTATTGCATGATGGTTTTGAGTTCTTGAAGGGCAGCTTCGATGGACTTAAGGGATATGCTGTGGGCCGGATGACGAAGAGTCGTCGCGGCAAGCTCTACATCGACAATGCAGGATGGGGTCTCGAGGCCGATTCAATCGAATACGGGTACCGGGTCCCCTTTGGTGGGATTCACGTCTTCATCGGCAAGATCGGCGAACCGGCCCCCGAGCCGGACATCTGCACCGACATCATCGAAACGGCTTGGCATGCAAGTTCTTCGCCGGTTCAGCCCGAGGCAAGGCATGTTTTCGTAGGTGTCGTCCATAGATCGGGGTACGAGGATGGACTGGTGTCCGATGGAGAAACCATAGTCTGCTCTCATGACGAGTCTTCTGGAGAGACCAAATCGCTTTACCAGTTGCAGGACGGCCGGTTTGAGGGAGGATTCGAGGGCAACAATATTCCGGATTCCCCCGGTCTGCCAAACCGGGCCGCCATCTTCATGGCCGGCACACAATCGGCGCCTCATTCATCTACCGCCGCAGCAATGCTCTCCGGTTCAACGACGGCCCCACCAGCAGGGGCAGGAAGCTCGGTGCCACCTCCAGCCCATGTCTTGTCTGATTTGTTTGACGCTCTGGCAACATTGATGTCCGCGGAGGTGGACGCGGCAGCCAGGGATCAGCACAATGCGGAGATTGTAGAAGTGAAAGATCAGATAGCCCAGGCTAAAGCGGACCTGGCAGCAGAGAATGCCAGGATGGCTACGGAGCGGGCCGAGTTGGAAGCACAGGCCTACCGGATTAGACTGGATCAGAATGCTTCAGAGGAAGTCATGAGAAGAAGGTATCAATCACGTCTCCCGTAGGTTTATGAGCCGCAGAATCTTTTCAACACACCAGGTGTAGGAGGTCGTAACCAACCCACGCTAAACCGGGCGGGGGCACCGGGAGCAGGAGCGCGGGTTTAACCACGCACGATGGACCTACCTCGCCAGAACAACGTTGTGCCACCAACGCCGCCTGGGCATTATTCCAACCCGTTGGACAACATTGTGGCCGCCGCTTCACGCCTGGAGGCCCTCCCAACCGACGGCGAGTCACCAGTTGTAGTGGAAGCGCGTCGGGCCAAGGATCTCCTTCAAACAACACTAAATCAACAGCAAGCATATTCACACAGTCGTGAGAGGATTCATTCCACTCCCCGTCCAAGACACGTGGAGGACAAACCGGCCGTGTCCAGTAGTGCACGTCGCCGAAATTCGCCACGAGGGAACAACCCGACCGGGGGAGGTGCTAATGCGCAAGATGTTGTGGACCATGGCCGCGCACGTCGAGAGGCCGAGTTGACAGCTCGACACGGGGCAAGGCAGCATACTCCGGGTCACCCCATGGCCTCCGTGGAGCCAGGGGTAATGTTCAGTTCCTTAGGGGTACCGTGTTTGACCCCCACTTTGCGTAATGTGAGATTGCCCAAGGATTTCAAGGGACCTCGTAAGGTGCCAAATTACACCGCCGATTTGAAGCCAGAGGCGTGGGTGGAGAGCTATGAGATGGCAATGGAGATGTTAGATGTGGATGAGGCGGTGTGTGCTAAATATTTCACCATGATGTTGGAAGGAACAACTCGCACTTGGTTGAAGAGCTTGCTGACCAACTCTGTTGGATCATGGGCCGAACTAAAGCACCGGTTTATCCAGAACTTCAAGGATACGTGTAAGCAGCCAATGTCAATTGTAGATCTGGCCACTTGTGTCCAAGAGGAACAGGAGTCCACGACCCATTGGGTCAAACGGGTCTCGGCGATTTTGCATTCATCAGATCGTATCAATGCAGACACCGCAGTGTTAACGTTAGAGGGCAATTGCCGTTTCAAACCATTAAAACAAAAGTTGGGAAGGCTCAAACGTCATTGCAATGACATGTCAACACTCATGGCCGCTTTGGTTAAATATGCCGATTCAGATAGTACCAAGGATTCGGATTCAGAGTAGGACAAACCGGAGAAAGGTAAGAAGAACGGCAATGCCAAAGGCGAACAGCATAATCCGGCAGGCCATGGAAACGCTAGTAAGCGCAAGGCCGACAGTAGCTTGGACTTTGTTGCAAATACCAACGCGCAGGAGAATGGCCAGCGCCATAAAGGCAAGCAGCCCCAGAGGGGTGGAGGTCCAGGCAACAATTTGGAGCGTTTGTTAAATCAGCCCTGTCCAAAGCATGGATCAAAGGAGAAACCGGCATCACATCTCTGGAAAGATTGTTATATCATGCGGGATTTCAAGAATTCCAATATGTTCCAATATGACAATGGCCCGCCCGGCGGTTCAGGAGGAGGTTTCCATGGGCCGGGTTATGGAGGTGGTGGTTTCGGTTCAGGGTTTCCAGGCAACCAAACCGGACACGTCAATCAAGGACACCAAGGCAACCAGGGAGGCTACAACCATCAGGGGAGTCAGCAGCAGCAGCAGCAGTCGGGTTATCAGAGCAATCCCAAACAGTTGAACAACGGGCAATATCATGTCTTCACTACTAGTTTGTGCAAACGTGATCAGAAGCTTCACAAAATGGCAGTCAACTCTATTGAGCCGGCAGTACCTCAGTATTTATGCTGGTCTGAGCAACCTATTTTGTGGAGTAGAGGTGATCACCCGCCCCGGGTTGATAATCCAGGTCATTTGGCCTTGGTGGTAGCCTCTCAAGTCGGGGGATACAAGTTCACTAAAGTGCTCATGGATGGGGGAAGTAGTATCAATATTTTGTACTATGATACATTCCGCCGTATGGGGTTGATAGATAAGGATCTTAAACCGTCAAATACGGTTTTTCATGGTGTGGTGCCTGGTAAGTCTGCATATCCTGTTGGTAAGATAGCTTTGGAGGTAGCTTTCAGAGATGACTATGATTCAAGGTCAGAAACTTTGACATTTGAGGTGGTAAAGATCAAAAGTCCGTACCACGCCTTGTTTGGGCGGCCGGTTTATGCTAAGTTTATGGAAAGGCCATGTTATGTTTATCTACAACTTAAAATGCCAGGTCATAAAGGGACTATCACAGTACATGGAAGTAGAAAGATTGCTTTGGAGTGCAAAGAAGGCGATGCGGCTTATGCGGAGTCAGTTTGTGCCACAGAGGTGTTAAAATTCTATAAGGAGCAAGTTGATCCGGCAGACATGACCTCTTTAAAAAAGAGAACTATGGAGCATGACCCAGCGTTGAAGTTCTAATCGGCTACAGACACTAAGATGGTTGATTTTGTTCCTGGTGATTCATCCAAACAGTTCAGCATCAGCGCTAACCTGGATCCCAAATAGGAAAGTGCGCTCATCGAGTTCATCCATGAGAATCGAGACATCTTCGCATGGAAACCTTCTGACATGCCAGGTGTACCGAGGGAACTCGCTGAGCACACACTCAACATTGATCCTAAGTTCAAACCGGTCCGGCAGTTCCTCCGCCGTTTCAACAAAGAGAGACGCAAGGCTATAGGTGAAGAGGTAGCCCGTCTGTTGGCTACTGGGTTTATTGTCGAAGTTTTTCATCCAGAGTGGTTAGCCAATCCGGTGCTGGTTCTTAAGAAAAATGGCACTTGGCGCATGTGTGTAGACTACACGGATTTAAACAAAGCTTGCCCTGCAGACCCATTTGCTCTCCCTCGCATTGATCAGATAATTGATGCTATGGCGGGTTGTGACTGTTTGTGTTTTATGGATGCTTACTCTGGTTATCATCAGATCGAAATGGCGGTTAAGGACTAGGAGAAGACAGCCTTCGTAACTCCCTTTGGAGCCTTCTGCTATGTTTCCATGCCCTTTGGACTCAAGAGTGCCCAGGCAACTTACCAGCGATGTGTTCAGAATTGCCTTCATAAGCAAATTGGGCGCAATGTTCATGCATATGTGGATGATATTGTGGTCAAATCTCGAAAGGAGGGGACTTCGATAGATGATCTATGGGAAACCTTTGACAATCTCCGGGTTTACAAGATGATGCTCAATCCGAAGAAGTGTGTTTTCGGTGTCCCAGCAGGCAAGCTCTTAGGATTTCTGGTTTCAAACAGAGGCATTAAGGCTAATCCGGAAAAAATTGCAGCAATTACATCCTTGGCTAAACCGGCATGTATTAACGATGTTCAACGTCTGGCGGCCGGATTACAACCTTAAGCCGGTTTATCAGCCGCCTTGGAGAGAAGGCCATTCCCTTATATCAGATGCTCAAGAAAACAGATAACTTTGTCTGGAGTGAGGCGGCTGATAAGGCATTCAAGGATCTGAAGAGGCAGCTCACCGAACCACCCGTGCTTGCAGCACCAATCGATAAGGAGCCATTATTATTATATGTGGCTGCTAATGCCCGGGCTATTAGCGTAGCCATTGTGGTAGAGCGCAAGGAGCCTGGCAAGGAGTATCCGGTTCAACGGCCACTTTATTATATTAGTGAGGTGCTCATTGAGTCAAAGCAGAGGTATCCACAATGGCAAAAACTGGTGTATGGGGTGTTTATGGCAAGCCGGAAGCTTAAACACTATGTTCCCTTATACAAACAATGCAGCTGAATATGAGGCTTTACTCCACGGGCTTTGGATGGCTAAAGAGATGAATTTGAGCCGGGTTAAGTGCTTTGGCGATTCAGATCTAGTGGCCCAGCAGGTGCCGGGCACTTGGGATTCTAAAGACCCACTCATTGCTGCATATCGGCGAGAGGTAGACGCAATGGCTGGTCACTTTAAAGGTTATCAGGTGGACCATATAGACCGGCGGAAGAATGAAGCGGCGGACGCTTTAAGTCGTCTTGGTTCCCAATGTAAACCGGTTCCGCCAAATGTCTTTCTTGATGTGTTGCACAATCCGTCAGTCAAAATACCAACTGAAGAAGATTTGGCTATTCCTGGCCCGGAGGCTCAGTTGGTGGCAGCTCTGCATGCCATACCGGATTGGACGATCTCATATCTAGATTACATGAACCGGGGCGAGTTACTAGATGAGGAAACGTTGGCCCGACAGATAATCCGGCGTTCCAAGTCCATGACCATACTCAACGGGGAGTTACATCGTTACAGTGTTTCAGGAGCAATTCAGCTTTGTGTTTCTCCTCAAGAAGGTCGTGAGATTTTGCGAGAAATCCATGAAGGGGATTGTGGTCACCACGCCGGTTCAAAGTCGTTGGTTGCCAAAGCTTTTCGCCACGGTTTTTACTGGTTGACGGCGCATGCTGATGCGGAGGATTTAGTCAAGAGATGTGATGGATGTCAAAAATATGCCCGCCGTGCGCATGTTCCAGCTCAAGAGTTGCGGATGATTCCAATTACGTGGTCGTTTGCAACTTGGGGGCTTGATATGGTTGGACCCTTCAAGCGCTCTAAGGATAAGAAGACCCACTTGTTAGTAGCAGTTGATAAATTCACTAAATGGGTGGAGGCAGAGCCAGTCAGCAAGTGTGATGCAGCCACGACGGTTCAATTCATCAAAAAAGGTGATATTCCGGTTTGGTTTTCCACATAGTATTATAACAGATAATGGCACTAATCTGTGAAAAGGGGAGATGGAGGAATTCTATCAATGTGAGCACATCCGGCTTGATCTAGCATTAGTGGCTCACCCCCAATCTAATGGTCAAGCGGAAAGGGCAAATCAAGAGATTCTAAGGGGTATCAAACCAAGGCTTATGGTTCCCTTAAAGCGGACGCCGGTTTGTTGGGTTGAGGAGTTACCTTCTGTGTTATGGAGCATCAACACCACACCCAATAGGTCTACGGGTTACACACCTTTCTTCATGGTGTATGGAGCGGAGGCAGTTCTTCCTAATGACATCCGTCACGATTCGCCCTGTGTTGTAGCTTATGTTGAGGCTGATAATAAGAAGGCACGTCAGGATTCTTCGGACCTGTTGGATGAAGAGCGTGATCTTGCAGCAGCACGTTCGGCGATTTATCAACAAGATGTTCGACGTTATCACAGCCGCCGGGTTAAAACTAGAACCTTTCAAGAAGGTGATTTTGTGCTCCGGCTCATCCAGGATCAGACTGATATGCACAAGTTATCCCCCCCTTGGGAAGGACCTTTTGTGGTCAGCAAAAACCTGCACAACGGATCTTACTACCTCATTGATGTTCGAGAGCATGAAGATTCACGTCAATCGGAGGAGGAGACAAAGAGGCCATGGAACATACGCTCTCCTTCGGCCTTATTATACTTGAAGCCATAGGCTCTTCATCTGTACATATTTATGACAGTGTAAATATCATATAATAAACCGGATCCTCCGTTATAAGCGGGGTATCTGTTCTTTCTTATATCATGTGTGTGCTTTTACACGATAACTAACAAAGCGGAGTCTTTGTTAAACCGGATTTAGCAGCTGCATAGAGATAAAGAAAATCACTAGGGGGCTTGGTCATGTTTGAACCTCAGCTACACATCTTGATAGGCATTTCAAGCCATACAAGGAAAATTTGTGGAGCCAAAGAGAGTGTTGTACATAGTACAGTCTCAAACATAGGCACACACTGAGCATCGCTCACAAAGTTACTTGGGGGCTCTTTTTTGCAAAGCAACAAAGAGTTTGAAAGGACCCTCGTAATTGGCTATCAAGCCACGGCTTGGAAGCCTGGTGTATTCACCTAAAACCCCGGGTTAGCCTGCCTTCATCAAGTAAGCCACTCCTATCCAGGTAATCCTGGTATGACCCATCAAACGTTTGATAAGTCAATCTTTTACATGCCCTGAACTTGTCACAGTTAAAACGATGATTGGTTAATTGGAGGCCCATCTTAAAAGGCTTTGGTAAATGGTTTAACTCAGAGGCCTGGCAGCCCATGAAAAGCCTTGATTTGGAGCATGGCAGCTCGTAAAAAGCCTCGCATATTTTCCTATTTGAATTTTGTTTGTTGAAAATCATAAGTATTTTTTGATAAACCGGCGTCCTTGACCCGGCTTGCTTTCCAACTACCAGTTGTTGGCACATGATCAATTATAAATCGGTGGTCATTGACCCGGTCTGGTTTGACTAAATCACCAGTGTTATAAAGAAAATCCGATAGTTATACCAGTCCGGTTTGATATATAGACCAGCATTATGAAGATAATATTATAAAATGTATCGGGTTGGTGTTAAACACCTTTGCTGTATACACGTTTGGTCAATCAATGAGGTATGTTATGTACATTATTTTTTGTACAAACACTTGATTATTCAGCTAAAGTACTATATACATCTTGGATATTATGACATGTCTAGCGGAAAACCGCTAGACACTTTTAAGTTTTTTGACCCAGGAAGGCAAGTCATCATAGGCTATGCATAAAATATATCTTGAAGGGAAGCACAGATTGTCACAAAGCGTTATGAAACATGCTCGATGGCATGGCAGATAAACAAAGTTTCAGCTATCCTATTACATGAAGCTTCGAAGTGGCTCAAACAGTGCCATTGTCTTTCATAGTAGCCATATAAACCGACGACCGGATCAGGACTGTTCATCACGACGGTTTGACGGTTGCAAATCAGTTGGTGTAGGCACTTCTTCATCCCTCCCCAGCCACTGGAAATCAGTCGTTGACCAATCGATTCCGGTTAAAGCTTGGAACACTGCTTCCTCATGGATAAGATCAGAAGGGTTAATATCAGGGGCATAAGTGTGATTACGAATCGGAGGCACAAGTTCTTCGACTTCATGGATATCGGCCAGCTGTCTTTTCCCTTTTGCATCATAAAATAGTTGAAAATGGGACAAATCGGTGTCCTCGGCCAATTTGCTGGCCGCTGGCCGCATCTGTTTGGTCAGCCGCCGAAGATCATCACTGTCAAAGTTTGAACCGTCTTCTTTAACGCCTGGATATCCTTTAATGATATCCTCCGCTTCAAGGTCCGGAATCTAGGCCTTGGCTCGAATAAGGGCGGTTAATGCTCCTGCTCTCGCAGCGGCTCTCTTCAACTCGACAATACGCGCTGGTAACATGCCCAGCTTCTCAAGGGTCTCCTTAATCAAAGTTGGCGCCGGTTTGTTATAAGCCGCCGTACTAATGGCTCGCTGAGACCCAGAGTAGAACTGCTCAACCAAAGTATATGCCGCTTTGAGCTTCATCCGCATATCTGCACCAAGATGAGTGATCCGAGTTCCTGCCAAAGATTTTATCAACATTTTGGTCAGTTTTAAGATTCATTAACTGGCGCAACATACATAAGCAGACACTTACCAAAGATAGCAGAGGTCATAGCGTTGATTTGGCGCTTCAAACCGGCTAGTTCTTCAACCACCGGTTTTAGGGCTTCCTTGGCGTCTACAGCTCTTTTGGTTAAACCGGCTTTTTCGGTTTCCCATTCAGCACGATCTTGGTTGAAGGATTCTTTCAACTTTTCCATTCCGTCTAGGGCCTGGGTCAGCTCCTCTTTGGCTTTTGCAGCTTCGGCTTGTTGAGACTTCACATTTTCTTGCAAATCAGAGTTTTGGGCATCTTTGCTTCTCAGTTCAGCCTGCAACATTGAAGGTATATTCAACAAAACAATATATTTATGCACTAAGTATAAATCATATAACAAGTTATCCACTTCATACTTGGGGGCTAATGCCTATTTGCTCTCAAATACTACACTCTATACAAGTCTCCAGAATAATGCAAGCATTATCCTTGAAACTTGGGGGCTAATGTACGTTTGTTCTAAACCGGCGGTGTGAATTAAAAACGATTAACTTGCCAAATTAAACCGGCCTTTGGGGGCTATGCTGTAGAAAGTTATCTAATTTTTTCAAACATGAGTCTTATCTATAATTGAGGACACGCCTTTGAAAGGATCAATGATGGGATGCTTGAAGTATTACAAAGACCCGGTTTATGATTAACAATCATAAAACGGCTCTTGGGGGCTACTTGAAATAGTATTTCAGCTATAAATCAATGTACAAGGGAGAATAATTTACCTCATATCGTTCTTTCATCAAATTCACCAAACCGGCTTCATAATCCCGGTTTGAGTGCAGACAGTTCAAGAAGCCGGAATGAAGCTCATCAGCGTTAAGATGAGCATAGTTTGATAAGTCGCTGCTCCATTTACCTTTATCCCTGGCAATTTGCTCTTCTTTGGCACTATGCTGAGCCAAAATGATGGGATGACCAGGAGAGCTGTGGCCTATTCCAGTAATAATAACGTCATCACCTTGGCCTTCAGGATTTTTGGTGGATGATGATCGAATTTCAGTGTCTTTCATTGGACTAGCCAGGTTTGGTTCCACCGGTTCAGTATCAGGGGCGGCAGGCTCAGAATCTGTTGGTTCATTGGTATGTTGGCCGTCAAGGGGCGGATCATCAAAAATTGTTTCGGGATGGAGGCCTACCGGTTCACCAGTCTGCTCAGGTTCACCTCTTGGTTCTTCTTCTTCGGTGACAGGGTCTTCTGGCGGATTGGTGACCCGAGCCTTCTTGCTAGGTCTGGCTTTGGCCCTGCAAACAGAATAAAAAAGGATTAACATCCTGTTCAAAAGATGTAGGGCGCATTGAAAGGAAATGTTTTCATAACTCACCCGGCCACAGTTTTCAAAGGGGGGAGTTGAGTTGTTATTGATTCACCAGAAGAGGAAGGAGGTGTCACCTGATAATTTGAATTGGACGGATTAAGAGGCTGTCTGAAATAACCTGCCTTGGGGTAAGAATGGTCAGAAGTAGGAGAGACCTCAGACCGGCGCTTCCGAACCAGAGTATCAGGTAAACCGGCAGAGGTGACCTATTGGCCACTATGCCGGGTTGTCCGGCGAGCTTCATGCTGTTGAGTCTTCAAAATAAATGTTGGATCCAAGTGAGCAAGAGGATGAGAAAAGCTTACTTTCCAGATTGCTTGGCGAGTTTTTTGTGTTGGCATAGAGTCTGAACCGGAGGAAAGGGTAATTACCTCTACGTCATCAGCTTGACTAGCTTCTGCCTCCTCCTGAGGAAGATCATTGTTAACAAGATGCATAAAAAGAGAGCCAAGTGAGTCAAGTTCTACCTCAACTTCTGGGTCATCGGTATCATCATCAACCTCCATATTAATCCGGTCAGCCGTTTTTTGCTTTGACGTCCGTTTTACGGCTTTGGTCTTCGGGTGGGTTGGCTTGACCACTTTGTCTCCAGTTGGCTTTGCCGCTTTTTTTATGGATTTCCGTTTCCAGAAGGGGTCATCACCCTATATATATATATATATATATATATATATAAAGAAGAAGGGTTACATATTGTACAAGTTAAAGATATTAGAGATGAAGAGGAAGTGTAATACTTACAGCAGGCGGTTTGTTCTTGGCATAGAAGGGACTCAGACAGGTTTGACTACAGACCAGTTCCGATTCATTCAGAATTTTCTTTACACCCTCAGTAACTTCTTCCTCAGATAATTGGATATTGCAGTGGCGTTGAGGATCGCCAACTTCACCGTTATATTCGCACATTAAACCGGGACGCCGGCTTAGCGGCAAGATACTCTAGGATATCCAACAGCGCACAAAATCCATGCATGTTAAACCGTTTGCCATAAAGGCCCGGAGCTTGGCGATTTGAGGAGCGTATTTTGCCCTTTCTGAAGAGCTCAGGCGTTGTGGCATTGGGTGAGTGTTGGATAGTCTATGATCGCGGAAGCCGAGGAGGGGATTTTCATCCTCAGGCGAAGTGTCTCTGCAATAAAACCATGTTTGGTTCCATTCCTTTGGGTGGCTATGATGTTTGGCATGAGGAAATTCCACTTCTTTCCGCTTTTGAATCGAGACACCACCAAGCTCTGTGTTCGGCCCATTTACAAACTTTGTGCGCCAGTTTAAGTGAAAGAAATCCCGAAACAGTTCTGCAGTTGGTTCTTCTTGTAAATAGACTTCACAGAAGACTTGGAAGTTGCATAAGTTGGAGGCTGAGTTGGGACCAATATCTTGTGGATGCAGTTGGAAGCTGGCAAGCACATCTCGATAAAATTTTGACCCTGGCGGTTTGAAACCATGGCCTATATGGTCAACAAAGACTACTACCTCGCCTTGCCTTGGGGTTGGAGGATTCTCTGTTCCTGGAACTCGCCATTTGATCTCAGTTTTCTTAGGCAAAGAGCCGATGCTAACCATCTCATTCAATTGAGCCTCAGTAACCCAGGAACGAGCCTAGTTGCAGGTAGTGAATTGTTTGGCCATTGCAAAGCGAACAAACTGAAAATGAAGGCCGGTTTATAAATTACACATGATTATAGACAAGAGACAAGGGACTAAGAAACATACTGATATGATAAATGGTACAACCTGGAGACTAGTGTAATGAGAGAAAAAGGTAATGCCAACACAGGATTGATCAGACACTGTTAAACCGGAGCATAATTATGAAGGTAAAATGCTCTTCCGGTTTATCAGAGGGCTAATGGCATAGACTACTTATACAAAGTTAAACCGCTTATATTGGTGCGAGGAGAAACGGATTTCACAGGAACATAGAAACAGATCTCACTGTGATGTATAAAACTTTCGGATCTAAAGCTAAGACAGAAAAGCAAAAATAGTTGGATCTTGAAGGGGTGCAGAACTGAAGCAATTTTTGACAGACTAGATCAGATCTTTGCGCATAAGGATTTGTGATGACCATGGTAGGTAAGCTACGGCAAGAGATGCGTCAAGCATGAAGTGTCCATCTATATATTAAAGGAAGAACAGGGAAGAACAACACTGATGAAATTCGGAAGAACTGCGAGGAATGTCGAAACCCTAGAACAGATCTATGGTGAGAAAAGCAGAGAACTTACCGGAGCTGGTGAGGAAGCGGAAGGGCGCCGTAGTATTCTGGTGCATTCAATGTGATGCAGCGGCCAATGTTGGAGTAGAGGTGACGGTCGATGGTGGTGGAGGAGCTCCAGAGGCTGAGCGACGCGAGGAAGACGACGCAAAAAGGCATGGGGGGAAACAGTGAAAATGACCCCTCGGTCCTATTTATAAGGCGAAGTGATAAATGGCAAGTACAGGAATCAAGGAGCCCAAAAAATGGATAAGTTAATAAAGGTGTCGCCTCGATGACTGGATATATATTAAATGAAGGAAATCTCTGACATCAACGGATGGATGACGTCAGGGCGGTTTATCGTAATTTTGAAGTATGAGGTCACGGCGGTTTACAAGATCAGAAATGAAGATAAGAGAGAAGATTTTTTCTAAGTGTGGAAGATTGACATGAACAAGTTCAAACCAATCTGGGGCCTAATGTTGGGGATATTACTACTGGAGGTAAACTGGTCTTATGTAGCCAGGTTGACTCTTTGAAGATTAGAAGCCCATGATGATGTAAAGATGATGGCGCTAGAAGGAGGGCCCAAAGGCAGGTTACAGCCTGTAAATGTAAACCGTCTTAGTCATTTAACTTGTATAGTAAGATAGAGAGAGAGAGAGGCCGAACCGGATACGTTTATGATCCGGCTTCGGGACTCTGTAGCCCGGTGGGCGTCAACCTATGTATATAAAGGGACGACCTGGCCGCGGTTTAGAGACAAACAACAACAACTCGAGAGCCAGACGAAGCGGATTCGCTCCCCGGCCTTCGAAACCCTAGCAATACCAATCACAACTAGACATAGGCTTTTACCTTCATCGCAGGGGCCGAACTAGTATAAACTCATGTGTCCCCTTGTCCGGCTTAACCCCTTTAAGACGAACCCATTGCGATGGCTCCACGACCGAGTCCTTTCATGAGGACATCTGCCGTGACAAACCCACGATAGTACCCCCTTGCCAAACTCATGGCAAGGCACATAATAGGTCTGGTACACAGCATGGCATACTTTATAGAACCTATGGCTGAGGCATAAGGAATGACTTTCATTCTCTCTCTATGTTCTACCATGATCGGGCTTTGAGTCTTACTCAACTTCACACCTTGCAACACAGGTAAGAACCATTTCTTTGTCTAATCTATTTTGAACTTCTTCAAAATCTTATCAAGGTATGTGCTTCGTGAAAGTCCTATTAAGCGTCTTGATCTACCCCTATAGATCTTGATGCCCAATATATAAGTAGCTTCATCGAGGTCTTTCATTGAAAGATCCTTATTCAAGTATCCTTTCATGCTATCAAGAAATTCTATATCATTTCCAATCAACAGTATGTCATCCACATATAATATCAGAAATGCTACAAAGCTCCCACTCACTTTCTTGTAAATACAGGCTTCATCATAAGTCTGTATAAAACCATATGCTTTGATCACCTCATGAAAGCATGCATTCCAACTCTGAGATGCTTGTACTAGTCCATAGATGGATCGCTTGAGCTTGCACACTTTGTTAGCACCTTTACTCTTCTTTAAGCAATCCATTAAGGAATGCAGTTTTGACGTTCATTTGCCAAATTTCATAATCATAAAATGCGGCACTTACTAACATGATTCGGACTGACTTAAGCATCATTATGGGTGAGAAGGTCTCATCGTAGTCAACCCCTTGAACTTGTCGAAAACCTTTCGCGACAAGTCGAGCTTTGTAGACGGTGACATTACCATTAGCGTCAGTCTTCTTCTTGAAGATCCATTTATTCTCAATGGCTTGCCGATCATCGGGCAAGTCCATCAAAGTCCATCCTTTGTTCTCACACATGAATCATATCTCAGATTTCATGGTCTGAAGCCATTTATCGGAATCTGGGCTCATCATAGCTTCTTCATAGTTCGTAGGTTCGCCATGGTCTAGTAACATGACTTCCAGGACAGGGTTATCGTACCACTCTGGAGCGGAACGTGCTCTGTTCGACCTGCGAGGTCCAGTAGCAACTTGATCTGAAGTTTCATGATCATCATCATTAGCTTCCTCTCTAGTTGATGTAGGCATCACTTGAACGGATTTCTCTGATGTGCTACTTTTCTAAATTGAGAGAAGATACAATTATCTCATCAAGTTCTACTTTCCTCCCACTCACTTCTTTCAAGAGAAACTCTTTCTCTAGAAAGTTTCCATTCTTGGCAACAAATATCTTGCCTTCGGATTTGTGGTAGAAGGTGTACCCAATTGTTTCCTTAGGGTATTCTATGAAGACGCACTTCTCCGATTTTGCTTTGAGCTTATCAGGCTGAAGCCTTTTGACATAAGTCTCGCAACCCCAAACTTTAAGAAACGACAGCTTAGGTTTATTGCCAAACCACAGTTCATATGGTGTCATCTCCAAGGATTTAGACGGTGCCCTATTTAACGTGAATACAGCTGTCTCTAATGCATAACCCCAAAACGATAGTGGTAAATCGGTAAGAGACATCATAGATCGCACCATATCTAATAAAGTGCAGTTATGATGTTCGGACACAGCATTGCGCTGTGGTGTTCCAGGTGGCATAAGTTGTGAACAATTCCACATTCATTTAAATGAAGGCCAAACTCGTAACTCAAATATTTGCCTCCGTGATAAGATCGTAGAAACTTTATTTTCTTGTTACGATGATTCTCCACTTCAGTCTGAAATTCTTTGAACTTTTCAAATGTTTCAAACTGTGTTTCATCAAGAATATATACCCATACCTACTCAAATCATCTGTGTGTTGGGGATCATAGTAATAATTCAAAATTTTCCTATGTGCCACCGAGATCAATCTAGGAGATGCTAGCAATGAGAGAGAGAGAGAGGGAGTGCATCTTCATACCCTTGAAGATCGCTAAGAGGAAGCATTACAAGAACGCGGTTGATGGACTCGTACTCGCGACGATTCAAGTCGCGGAAGATCTGATCTAGCGCCGAACGGACGGCGCCTCAATGTTCAACACACGTACAGCCCGGAGACATCTCCTCCTTCTTGATCCAGCAAGGGGAGAGGAGAAGTTGAGGGAGAACTCTATCAGCACGACGTCATGGTGATGGAGGAGCTTGTGGTTCTCCGGCAGGGCTTCACAAAGCACTATGGAAGAGGAGGAGGAGTTGGGGAGGGGGAGGGCTGCACCAGGGGAAGGGTCACGGCTGCCCTCCCACCCCCTCACTATATATAGGGGGAGGGGAGAGGGGGAGGCGCCCTAGGGTTTCCCCTAGGGGGCGGCGACCAGGGCAGATTGGATCTCCCTAGGAAAACCCTAGGGAGACTTGCTCCCCAAGCCAAACAGGTGGAGGCTTGCCTCCCAAGCCAGGTGGAGGCACCCCACCTCCCCAAGTAACGTGGGAAAGGGTGTGGGGGCACACAACCCCTTAGTCGGCTGGTTTGCCCCCTCCCCTTGGCCCATGAGTCCCTGCAACACTTGCCGGGGCACCCGAAACACCTTTCGGTCATCCTGGCCATAGCCTGGTACCCCCAGAACACTTCCGGACTCCAATGACCTTCATCCAATATAACGATCTTCACCTCTGGACCATTCCTGAACTCCTCGTGACATCCGGGATCTCATCCGTTACTCCGAACTATCTTCGGTAACCACATAGATTTTCCCATAACAACTCTAGCGTCACCGAGCCTTAAGTGTGTAGACCCTACGGGTTCGGGAACCATGCAGACATGACCGAGACATCTCTCCGGCCAATAACCAACAGCGGGATCTAGATACCCATGTTGGCTCCCAAATGTTCCACGATGATCTCATCGGATGAACCACGATGTCGAGGATTCAATCAATCCCGTATGCAATTCCCTTTGTCTATCGGTATGTTACTTGCCCGAGATTCGATCATCGGTATATCCATACCTCATTGAATCTCGTTACCGGCAAGTCTCTTTACTCGTTCCACAATGCATGATCCCATGACTAACTCTTTAGTCAAACTGAGCTCATTATGATGATGCATTACGGAGTGGGCCCAGAGATACCTCTCCGTCATACAAAGTGACAAATCCCAGTCTCGATTCGTGCCAACCCAACAGACACTTTCAGAGATACTTGTAGTCCACCTTTATAGTCACCTAGTTACATTGTGACGTTTGATACACCCAAAGCATTCCTACGGTATCCGGGAGTTGCACAATCTCATGGTCTAAGGAAACGATACTTGACATTAGAACAACTCTAGTGAACGAACTACACGATCTTGTGCTATGCTTAGGATTGGGTCTTGTCCATCACATCATTCTCCCAATTATGCGATCCCGTTATCAATGACATCCAATGTCCATGGTCAGGAAACCATGACCATCTATTGATCAATGAGCTAGTCAACTAAAGGCTTACTAGGGACATATTACGATCTATGTATTCACACATGTATTACGGTTTCCGGTTAATACAATTATAGCATGAACAATAGACAATTATCATGAACATGTAAATATAATAATAACCACTTTATTATTGCCTCTAGGGCATATTTCCAACAGTCTCCCACTTGCACTAGAATCAATAATCTAGTTCACATCACCATGTGATCAACACTCATAGTTCACATCGCCATGTGACTAACACCCAAAGAGTTTACTAGAGTCAATAATCTAGTTCACATCACCATGTGATTAACACTCAATGAGTTCTGGGGTTTGATCATGTTATGCTTACGATAGAGGTTTCAGTCAACGGGTCTGCAACATTCAGATGCGTGTGTTCTTCGCAAATCTCTATTTCGTATTGTAGATGTTGCTACTATGCTCCACTTGGAGCTATTCCAAATGGTTGCTCCACTATACGTATCCGGTTTAATACTCAGAGTCATCCGGATAGGTGTTAAAGCTTGCATCGACATAACCCTTTACTCTGAACTCTTCATCCCCTCCATAATCGAGAAACATTTCCTTATTCCTAAGGACAATTTTTTTATCGTTGTCCAATGATCCACTCCTGGATCACTCTTATACCCCCTTTCCAGACACATGGCAAGGCACATCGCGGTACACAACATGGCATATCGTATAGAGTATATGGCTAAGGCATAGGGGACGACGAGGGAGTCCTAGATTAGGGGGTCTCCTGACAGCCAGACAATATCCTTTGGCCGGACTATTGGACCATGAAGATGCAAGATTGAAGACTTCGTCCTGTGTCCGGATGGGAATCTCCTTGGCGTGGAATGCAAGCTTGGCAATACGGATATGTAGATCTCCTCCCTTGTAACCGACTCTATGTAACCCTAGCCCCCTCCGGTGTCTATATAAACCGGAGGGGTTAGTCCATAAGACAACAACAATCATACCATAGGCTAGCTTCTAGGGTTTTAGCCACTACGATCTCATGGTAGATCAACTCTTGTAATACTCATATCATCAAGAACAATCAAGCATGACGTAGGGTATTACCTACATCAAGAGGGCTCAAACCTGGGTAAACATCGTGTCCCCTGCCTCCTGTTACCATCCGCCTTAGACGCACAGTTCGGGACCCCCTACTCAAAATCCGCCGGTTTTGACACCGACATTGGTGCTTTCATTGAGAGTTCCACTATGTCGTCATCATAAGGAGGGATGGCTCGTCTCGTTGTCAAGGACAACATCACCTTTGGGGGAGCCCTGGCTGTAGGCCAAACTCTCCGACTAGGCGGCTTCATCATGACTGCCTGCTCGGCCGCCGCGCCGACGATGACTTCTCGGGTCATCGAAAATAGCTTCCACATTGGCTCAAAATTCACCGAGCAGATGGATCCAATGGAGCTCTCCTCTGTGAACGAGCTCTTGGACCACATCGCCGCTCTGGGAGTCTCTACGGACTACGATCAGATTGGGCTTAAACCCGACCAAAGGGAGATTAACTCTCCGCCGGTCACCCATCAGATAGCGGTGGTGGAGGAGCAATGCGGCGATTCTCCCTCTATCCTGAGGACGAACTATGTCCGGATTCCCGAGCTCTCCGAGCTGGATACCCGCCCACGGGAAGACATCGCCCTAACCCTGAACCTAGAATCAGGCTGCATGCCGAACCTGCGGGGCAACATCCCGGAGCCCGAACTTCCAAGATCGGAAACTCCCCCGCCCCGGGGTCTCAGATTGGGTCAAGGTCTGGACTTAAATTCACCCACCAACCCAGATACAAACGATCTTTCCCACATTAGGCAAGAGCCCCAAGAGACAGTACATCACTATTGGGCCAGATTCCTCCTTGTAATGAACAAGGTCAAGGACTGTCGCGAGGAAGATGCAATTTCGTTCGTTTGCAACAATTGCACAGACAAGGGAATCCTCAACGCCATAAGTCGCCGTGACATAGCACACTTAGCTGACTTGGCGGCCATAGTGCGAAAGTATTGTTCGATGGAAAGCGCCTGGAAAACCCAAACAAAATTTTGGGATAATCCGGCTCTGACAAAACCCCCAGTCCGAACTAAAAGGGTGCACTCTCATAAGTCGCCCGACTCAATTACAAAGAAGCAAAAGCCCACTACAGGGTGTGGAACTGTATTGGAGGGATGGCTTAACGGACCCTGCAAAATTCATAGTACAGCGGATACCATACCAACACACAACCTTAGAGCATGTTGGGTACTCCGATAGGTAGCCAAGAGTGGTGAGGATCTCCTCATCCAAAACACCTCAGAGCACCATCCCGTGGATGATAATACAATATTGACAGTCTTCGAGACCTTCGCTTCAAATAATAGGCGTAAGCGAGCACTCCGCAGCCTTGCCGAAGTCTGCCATGTGGGAGCAATAAATCCATGGAGCGACACGGCTATCACCTTCAATGCCAGTGACGAACCTAAATTCTGAACAGCCCGAGCGCCAGCTGCCTTGGTCCTCAGTCCAATTGTGGATGGCTTTTGGCTCACTAAAGTGCTCATGGACGGCGGTAGCGGATTAAACCTCATTTATGAGGAGACTCTTCAAAAATGGAAATAGACAGAAACCGCATCGAGCAAAGCAGCACGACCTTCCGAGGAATCATCCCTAGTCGGGAGGCACGTTGCGCTGGGAAAATCACGCTAGATGTGGTATTCGGCACTCCGGAGAATTACAGGTCCGAAGAAATTACATTCCAAGTGGCCCCATTCAGTAGGATACCACGCCCTTCTAGGGCGGGAGGCATTCACAATCTTCCAAGCCATACCCCATTATGGATACATGAAGCTCAAAATGCCCGGGCCCAATGGGATCATCACTCTAGCTAGTGACCCAGACATAGCACTCCGAGCCGAGAACAAAACAGCCGCACTGGCCCTCGAGGAATTATCCGAAGCCCTTGTGGCGGAGGAATTAACCGCGCTGCGCTCCACAGTGGACATGGACGACGTGATACTAGACAAAAGATCCAAGTCCACTTCCTTCAAACCAGCGGATGAAATAGTCAAATTCCAAGTCCATCCAATGGACCCTTCAAAAACAGCATCCATCGGGGCACAGTTAAACCCCGCTATAGATGCCGCACTACAGGAGTTCCTGTGCGAGAATTGGGACATATTCGCCTGACATCCTTCAGATATGCCAGGAATCCCACGAAGGCTGGCCGACCATAGCCTTAACATTCTAAAAGGATTCAAGCCGGTCAAGCAGACTCTTTGGCGTTTCTCTGAACCTAAGAGACAAGCTATGGGAGAGGAGCTAGCCAAGTTACTGGAGGCCGGATTCATTAGAGAAATAAAGCGTACGAACTGGCTAGCAAACCTGATGATGGTACCAAAGAAGGAAAAATCCTGGCGCCTATGCGTCGACTTCTAGGACCTCAATAAGGCTTGCCCAAAGGATCCCTTCCCCCTCCCCCGCATTGATCAAATTATCGATGCTACCGCAGGACACGACTCATTGTGCTTCCTCGACGCATACTCTGGTTACCACCAAATTAAGATGGCAGAGTCCGATCAAGCTGCAACGGCATTTATCACTCCATATGGCCCCTTCTGTTTTAACACAATGCCCTTCAGGCTAAAAAACGCCGGTGCAACGTATCAGCGCATGATTCAGACATGTCTGGAAAAGCAGATCGGCAAAACAATGGAGGCATACGTAGACGATGTGGTCGTTCAAACCAGACACGTCGACTCCTTAATAGACGACTTGAGGCTCACGTTCGACAATCTCCGAACATACGACATTAAGCTCAATCCGGAAAAATGAGTTTTCGGCATACCCGCCGGAAAGCTCCTAGGCTTTATCGTCTCCAGTAGAGGAATTGAAGCAAATCCGGCTAAAATCCGAGCTCTGTCGCAGTTGGCTATCCCAACTGACCTCAAGCAAATCCATACATTAACTGGATGCGTGGCGGCCTTAAGCCGCTTTATCTCCCGATTAGGAGAAAAGGCACTCCCCCTTTATCGCCTTCTTCGGCGCACCGAACACTTTGAGTGGATGGACGCAGCCACGGCCGGATTGGAAGCAATAAAAGCCATCCTGGCCACCAACCCAATCTTGGCCGCCCCAAATGTCGGTGAACCAATGCTGTTATATATAGCGGCAACTCACCAAGTTGTAAGCGCAGTGCTCGTCGTCGAACAAGAGATGGACGGACATAAATTCCCACTTCAAAAGCCGGTCTTTTATGTGTCCACTATCCTCACTCCATGCAAATCACGGTACCCACATTATGAGAAGATAGCATATGCGGTATTTATGGCATCCTGGAAATTGACACTACTTTAAAGAGTGTTCAATCACGGTGGCCTCAGAAGTAACACTCAACGATATAATAAACAACCGCGATGCCACGGGCCGGATTGCCAAATGGGCTATCGAGCTCCTCCCGTTCGACATAACATATAGACCACGGTGACCCATTAAGTCGCAAGTAGTGGCCGATTTCGTTGCTGAATGGACAGAAGCTGAACTCCCTAAGGAGTACGGCGCATACTCTAATTGGATCATGCACTTTGACGGCTCTAAAATGTTGGCTGGTCTGGGGGCTGGCGTCATCCTGATGTCCCCCACCGGAGATACAGTCCAATACGTACTCCAAATACTATATACAGACTCCAACAACGCAGCCGAATATGAGGCCCTATTACATGGTCTCCGGATGGCAGTTTCCATGGGCATTCAACGTCTGGAGGTGCGTGGGGACTCGAACCTCGAAATATCTCAAATAAATGGAGACTTCGATGCCAAGGATCCAAAAATGGCGGCATATCGCAACACCGTCCTCAAAATGTCAGCTCGGTCCGAGGGGCTTGAATTCCACCATGTGGCTCGGGAAAACAATCAAGCGGCGGATATCCTCGCCCGTATCAGCGCTAAGCACGATCTAGCCCCACCTAACATCTTCTTGGAAATTTTTTTTAATCCATCCATGGTATGGGAAGGGGACACCGGTAGCAGTAGTCCGGACCCGGCCACATCATCAGATACCGAACACTCTGACACAATCGGAGGCTCTGCCATCAAAATAACACCTTCAGCCCACGTGATAATGGCCATCATCGCCCCGTGGACAGAACCATTCCTAGCCTACCTAACCAGGTAGGAACTACCCGAGGACCAAAATGAGGCACTCTGCATAGTGCGACGATCTAAATCCTACAAGGTCCACGAGGGAGAGCTTTATAAGAAAAGCACTACCGGAGTCCTTCAAAGGTGCATCTCCGAAGAAGAAGGGCGGAAGCTTTTGGCAGAAATCCATGCTAGACTCGGCGGCCATCACGCCACAGCCCGGGCCCTTGTAAGCAACGCCTTCCGTACAGGTTTCTATTGGCCGACGGCCCGAGCAGATGCACAACATATGGTCCTACATTGCGTCGGTTGCCAGCTTTTTGCAAACCAAAGCCATATGCCGCCTACCGCTCTCCAAACAATCCCCATTACTTGGCCCTTTGTGGTCTGGGGGCTTGATATGGTTGGACCCCTTAAAGGGGGAACCCATAAGAAAAAATAGTTACTGGTCATGGTGGATAAATTCACCAAATGGATAGAAGCCAAACCTGTCAAAACGGCTGAATCCGGACCGGTGATAGACTTCATATCTGGGGTTGTACACCGTTATGGCATCCCCCACAGCATCATCACTTACAACGGCACAAACTTTACAGCCGACGAGGTAAAACTTTGGTGCAGCAACATGGGCATCAAGCTCGATTATGTTTCTGTCTATCACTCGCAAAATAACGGTCAAGTCAAGAAAGCAAATTGGGTTATCATGAGCGGCATCAAACCCGGATTAGTGCGATCCTTAAAGGAATCAAACACGCACTGGGTGGAGGAGCTCGACTCCGTACTATGGGGGCTACGGACCACGCCGAATCGCACTACCAGATACACACCATTTTTATGGTGTACGACGCAAAGGCGGTTCTGCCTTGCGACATAATTCATGACTCACCTTGATTGCACATGTACGAAGAAAAAGAGGCCGAGCTCGATCGACAGGACAGTTTGGATGCCCTGGAGGAGGAGCGCGACGTGGCAAAAGCCCGTTCCGCATTCTATCAGCAACAGGCTCGAAGGTATCAAAGCAGAGAAGTACGGGCCAAAACCTATAACGTTGGCGAACTAGTTCTACGCCTGCCGGAGAAGAAAAAGAACAAGCTCAATCCCAAATGGGAAGGTCCCTTCATTATTGACCAGGTTCTGACCGGTGGAGCATACTATCTGCGGGATGCATCGGACAATCGACTCGAGCCAAACCCATGGAAAGCAGCCAGACTCCAAAGATTCTATGCCTGGTGCCGGACTCTATGTTCGTCTCCTTACCTCCGTCAATTTTTTGCATATCAATTATGTGTCTTCTCTCTCATTCTCTCCTTTTATTCTCCTCAAGGCCTTAAAGGCTAAACTTGTGTCTTGGTTACACAATCTTGACGCACTAACCACGCTCATTATACTTGGGGGTTTCTTATATAGAAGCTTAATATAACTATTTTTCTTGGCTTTATGCCCACACATGTGTTATTCTTCCGCATGTACCTTTTTCGCCATTATATGCACCAATATGACTTAAGTTTTGGCCAAGCTGGGTTGCCTGGCTCTTGTATTTATGCCCTACGTTCTCGTTAATTCGACTAGGGCATAAGGGGAGCACCTCTGCGATTGTTACTGCCGGGTCATCCAGATGTGTACCTCAGACTGGGTGAAGCCGAAAGCTAGCGTTCTTGAGCGAATATTCGGCCGGTGAACAAAAGATGACTTTTATTTAATTTGACACATGCCCCCAGATGTTTATAGCCCGCATCTCTTTTCGCAGTTCGGACATGCGTATTAGGGCATGCGTACCCAGGGAAAGGAACCTTTAACGGAACTATTCTCCCTGGAAGATGTTTCTTACTATCCATGTAATATAACATAGCTAGTTGGGTATTTGTCTCGTCAAGCAGTTATGACCCCTATGCCTAGTTTCTATGCATACCCCGGTTTTTACATAACCGAGTGGGTATTCGGATACACTCCGGACTATCGGGTGTAGAGGTCGAAGCGAAAAGGTCCACCATGACAAATGATTTACAATCCGGCTAGGGACATTATATATTTCACTTTAAGTACACAGTCACTAAGACTAATTTAATTCTTCTTCTATACCATCCAACAGGCTGTCTAGCCTACAATCCCATTGGGAATACTTTGCGGCTAATTCTACTTGGTCATACACCAAACTGACGGGGATCTCTTTCCCATCGGGCCCCACAGGTCCGACCTCGGCCATGTGGTTTGGGTCAGCTTTGGTATATCGCGTCTTCACCATAGCCCAGGCTTCCCTTGCACCTTGTCGGTGGGCTGATATCTTCCATAATCGGAAGCACCGCCACACTCCCTTGAGCTTCTCTATAAGCTCCCCCATGCCCCCTGGCGGGGACGCGGATGGCCACAAGGCTTGGGCAATACCCTGCATCACCTGTCGAACTTGTTCGTGCAGTTGTGAGAGCTCTAGTAGAAGATCACCCGCAGACGCGGTCATCTCCTCTATGGGACGACCCGTCAGCATACCTGCAGGCATAACTCTGTGAGCCGGCTCCTTCAAAAGTTCGTTCAAGCACTTACTAAAAATGCCGTGTCGAAGCTGCTTATTCTCCTTCATGGAGTCTGCAAGCTGGGCCAGGACGTCTTTCAGTTCCATGTCTGACCGGATATTGGCATCCTGGAGATTATTTTTCTCCTGCCTGACCCACGTAAGCACGCGCTCGCCGGCATTTAGTTGTCGATTAGCACATTGCACATCCCCCGACACGGCCTCCGGATTCACTCCGGGGTCATCTGCAACATTTACTGTTAGATTTGCATGCATGCCGCACACTATCTGGTACCTGTAACTCTTTGCAATGGAAGCAACTGTTACCAGAGGGGGCCTTCTCGGACTCCTTCAACGCGGCCACCGCGGCCTGTAGCTGGGCTTTGCACTCTTCCAGCTCTTGAGACAACTGGATATTCTTCTCTGTAAGAACCTGTACAATTAATGATCCTTAAATCAGTTGTGTCAACTGTTTCAAGTCTCAAGGGCTACTGATATATATAATCGTCAGATTTTCCTACCCATATATCCTTTACATACTGGTCCGTGGCTCTGGCAAGACCATTTTGAGCAGCACGGATGTACGCGTCTCCTGAGTTGAAGGCATCGAACGCCTCTTGGGAGAAACAAGTGTCACGGAGTACGGCCTGGCGACGCCTGTGATTCATGGCGCTCTCCACTTCGGAATTTCTAGCGGATAGTCTGTCCGCATCCTCCGTAGGAGGAGCATCTGGCGTCCATCCCATGTTAGCTTCCGCTTTTATGTCCGGCCATGGAGCCCGACTGGTGGAGGCGTGATCGGCAGGCTCTCCGGATATAGTCCGGCGAGCATTTTTTCTATTAGGAAACATGGACGTCATTATATTTTAAAGAAAGACGACAACCACGGAGTGAGATTTTGTATCATACCTCTGTGCCAGCATCTCAGTCCTGACCGCGTTCCTTTTTGGCCTACCCGGCTTCGGTGCCCCTTGTTGGCGAGTCACTATGGGTTTGGCATGGCGCGCCGAAGGCCTTCCCTGTGAAACACCATGTGTGTACGGTAGGTGAAGTGCATAAAAGGGGATCCTTCTTGGAAGTTGGAACTCTGGTTTTCCCTTACCTGCGATGCATGGAGTAGCCCAGGATAGTCGGCTATGATGGCCACCATGGCGTCATTGCAGCTCAATTGATAGAACGTCCCATCTATCAGCTCCACAAATATGTCCGGATCCTCTTCAAGTCCGGGATCGTGGGCCCGGTCAGGGTCCTCCGGTTGTGGAGGCGGGCTGTTGACCTCCCTTACAACTTTTCGTAGTTCCTGCCGTGAAACGGCAAGGTGAGTATTTACGACGAAGAATGTGGGAAGGTTGGGAGTAAAGAGTGACAGCTCACCCAGCTTGGAGGGTTGTACATGGAGAATCCATCCCGTGGCTTAATACGGATGAACTCCTCTTCCTCTCCCTTGAACAACTCGGATAGAATTTTTGCTAAAGCAACAACAGAGTCCGGTCCCTTACGCCCGCAGCGGGTGGCATTGTCTTCCCCGTTAAAGCACCACAAGGGGTGCCCTCGATATTGAAGTGGTTGCACCCCCCGCATTATGCATATTGACATAACCTCGATTATTGTCAATCATGATTGAGCCAGCACTTTAATCCGGTCCATCAGGTAAAGGACTTCTCAGTTATCTTCCTCCTGAGGGCTCCGTGGGCGCCAGCTTCGGTGTTTCTTCAGAGGAGCATTGTGGAACTCGGGAAGACCCCTCCGAACAGGATCTGGAAGGGGGACGTCCTCCATGTAAAACCACTCCGAAGGCCAGTCTTCGGACGTCTTCTTCGGGGTACCGGACAGGTATCCGGTCCCGACGATGCGCCATATTTCGGCTCCGCCCACTTGATATAGCGAGCCCTCCTGTGTACGGGGCACAAGGCAGAATAGCCTCTTCCACAGCTCAAAATGAGCCTCGCATCCCAGAAACAGCTCGCAAAGGGCAACATAACCAGCAATGTGTAATATGGAAGTGGGGGTGAAATTATGCAACTTGAGGCCGTAAAACTCCAGGAGCCCGTGGAGGAACGGATGGATTGGAAATCCAAGTCCCCTTAGTAAATAAGGGACAAGGCATACCCGCTCCCCCTTGGAGGGATTGGGGAAGCTCTCCACTTGCTCCTCGCCATTATAGGTGGCGAGCCCGGCTTGAACATGGACCATATATGCTGGAGGGAGAAATCCCTGGGTCTGCAACTCTACTAATTGGCTGTGCGGGACGGAACACTTCTCCCAGTCACCGGGCTTAGGGCTATGGGAGCGGGAGGAGGAGGAGCTGCGGTGGTCGGCCATGTTGGAATGAATTTTTCCGAGCGCGCTCTGATGGATACTCGCCGTTGGAGGATGGTGTGGTTTAGATCTAAGAATCCCCGCCCCTTTAATAGATAGTTTATTTACATGGCTAGGGTGGCGAATGTAAAAATGCCCTGGCTCCTCGCATTCGGTCGACACGTGGAAGATAGCCCTTATTGTGCGCAGAAGCCAAGAAGTGCAACATTTATGGGGAGCCGGACACTACTCAGCAGATATTCAAAATTTGGAAAAGAACCCACCTTGCAATGCCGAAGACAATCTGCGCACTGGACTCATCGTCATTGAAGCCTGGTTTGGGGGCTACTGTGGGAGTCCTGGATTAGTGGGTCTTCGGACAGCCGGACTATATCCTTTGGCCGGACTGTTGGACCATGAAGATGCAAGATTGAAGACTTCATCCCGTGTCCGGATGGGACTCTCCTCAGCATGGAAGGCAAGCTTGGAAATACGGATATGTAGATCTCCTCCCTTGTAACCGACTCTGTGTAACCCTAGCCCCCTCCAGTGTCTACATAAACCAGAGGGGTTAGTCCGTAGGACAACAACAATCATACCATAGGCTAGCTTCTAGGGTTTTAGCCTCTACGATCTCGTGATAGATCAACTCTTGTAATACTCATATCATCAAGAACAATCAAGCAGGACGTAGGGTATTACCTCCATCAAGAGGGCCCAAACCTAGGTAAACATCGTGTCCCCTGCCTCCTGTTACCATCCGCCTTAGACGCACAGTTCAGGACCCCCTACCCGAGATTTGCCGGTTTTGACACCGACAGACGACTTTCGTCCTTTCTCTTTCTTCAGTCGTACTTGAGCTTCAAGTCTTAACTTCACAACTTACAACTCAGGCAAGAACTCCTTCTTTGAATGATCCATCTTGAACTCCTTCAAGATGATGTCAAGGTATGTGCTCTGTTGAAGTCTTATCAGGCATCTTGATCTATCTCTATAGATCTTAATACCCAACATGTAAGCAGTTTTACGCATGTCTTCCTTTGAAAAACTCCATTCAAACAACCCTTTATGCTTTCTAGAAATTCTACATCATTTCCGATCAACAATATGTCATCCATATATACCTATCAGAAATGTTGTAGTGCTCCCACTCACTTTCTTGCAAATACAAGTTTCTTGCAAACTTTGTACAAACCCAAATGCTTTGATTGCCTCATTGAAGCATATGTTCCAACTCCGAGATGCTTGCTCCAGTCCATAGAAGGATCGCTGGAGTTTGCATACCTTTCAGCATCCTTAGGATCGACAAAAAACTTTTGGTTGTATCACATACAACCTTTCCTCATGGAGACCGTCAAGGAAACTTTGTTTCGACATCCATCTGCCAGATTTTGAAAATGAAAAATGCAGCAACTGCTAACACAATTTTAACAGACTTTAGCATCGCTATGATTGATAAAAGTCTCATCACAGACAACTCCTTGAACTTGTCAGAAACTTCTTTGAGACAAGTCAAGCTCCATAAATGGTGATAATACCATCAGTGTTTGTGTTCTTAAAGATCCATTTATTCTCAATGTCTTGTCGATCATTGGGAAAGTCCACCAAAGTCCAGACTTTATTCTCATACATGGATCCTATCTCGGATTTCATGGCTTCTAGCCATTTGTTGGAATCCGGGCCCAACATCGCTTCTTCATATCTCATAGGTTCATCGTTTTCCAACAACATGACCTTTAAGACAGGGTTACCACTGAGAAGTTGTACACACCCTTGTTGACCTACGAGGTTTGATAGTAATTTGATCTGAAGCTTCATGATCATCATCATTAGCTTTCTCTTCAACTAACGTAAGTGCCACAGAAACATCTTTCTGTGATGCGCTACTCTCTGGTTGAAGTGAAGGTTCAACAACCTCATCAAGTTCTATCTTCCTCCCACTCAATTCTTTCGAGAGAAACTCTTTCTCGAGAAAGGACATGTTCCTAGTGACAAACACTTTGCCCTCAGATCTGAGATAGAAGGTATACCCAATCGTCTTGTTTGGGTATTCTATGAAGACACAATTTTCTGCTTTGGGTTCGAGCTTTTCTGACCGAAGCCTATCAAGATAAGCATCATAGCCCCAAACCTTAAGAAACAACAACTTTGGTTTCTTGCCAAACCATAGTTCATATGGTGTCGTATCCACGGACTTAGATGGTGCCCTATTTAAAGTGAATGTAATTGTCTTTAATGCATAACCCCCCCCCCCAAAATAGTGGTAGATTGGTAAGAGACATCATACACCATATCCAATAAGGTTTGATTACGACGTTCAGACATACCATCACGCTATGGTGTTCCAGGAGGCGTCAACTGTGAAATGATCCTACCTTGTCTTTAGTGATTGCCAAACTCATAACTCAGATACTTTACCTTTGATCAGTCAAAGGAACTTGATCTTCTTGTTATGATGATTCTCAACTTCAGTCTGAAATTGCTTGAACTTTTCAAACATTTCATACTTATGCTTCATTAAGTAAATATACCCATATCTACTCAATTCACGGGTGAAGGTGAGAAACTAACCATATCCACCGCGTGCGTCAACACTCATCGGACCGCACACATCAACATGTATGATTTCCAACAAGTCACTTGCCCGTTCCATTGTTCCAAAGAACGAGGTTTTAGTCATCTTGCCAAAGAGGCATGGTTCGCATGTGTCAAGTGATTCAAAATCAAGTGACTTCAAAAGTCCATTAGCATGGAGGTTCTTTCATGCGCTTTACACCAATATGACCTAAGCAGCAGTGCCACATGAAAGTGGTACTATCATTATCAACTCTACATCTTTTGGCATCAATGTTATGAACATGTGTATAACTACGACTGGGATTAAATAAACCATTCACATTGGGTGCATGACCATAGAAGGTATTATTCATGTAAACAGAATAACAATTATTCTCTGACTTAAATGAATAATCATATTGCAATAAACATGATCTAATCATGTTCATGCTCAACACAGACACCAATGCAAACAACATTTATCTAGGTTCAACACTAATCCTAAAGGTAGAGGGAGCGTGCGGTGGTGATTACATCAACCTTGGAAACACTTCCAACACACATCGTCACCTCGCCCTTAGCTAGTCTTCGTTAATTCCATAGCTTTTGTTTCGAGTTCCCAATATTAGCAACTAAACCGGTATCTAATACCCATGTGCTACTAGGAGTACTAGTAAAGTACACATCATATATCAAATATACTTTTGTTGAAGTTGCCAGCCTTCTTATCTACCAAGTATTTGAGGCAGTTCCGCTACCGGTGATTGTTCCCCTAATAGAAGCACTTCGTCTTGGGTTTTGGTTCTAGGGTTTCTTCACTGGAGCGACAACTGGCTTGCCATTCATGAAATTTCCCTTCTTTCCATTGCCCTTCTTTGAAACCAGTGCTCTTGTTAACCATCAACACTTGATGCTCCTTCTTGATTTCTACCTTTGCGGCCTTAAGCACGACGAACAGCTCCGGGATTATCTTCCCTTGCATGTTATAGTTCATCACGAAAGTCTAGTAGCTTGGTGATAGCGACTGGAGAACTTTTGTCAATCACTCTCTTATCTGGAAGATTAACTCCCACTTGATTCAAGCGATTGAAGTACCTAGACATTCTAAGCACATGCTCACTGGCTGAGCTATTCTCCCCATCTTGTAGGCAAAGATCTTGTCAGAGGTCTCAACCTCTCAACACGGGCATGAGCCTGAAATACCAATTTCAGCTCTTGGAACACCTCATATGTTCTATGGCGTTCATAACACTTTTGGAGCCCTGACTCTAAGCTGTAAAGCATGGCGCACTAAACTATCAGGTAGTCATCAGAACGTGTCTACCAGATGTTCGCAACATCCACACACGACACCAGAGGGGTTGGCACACCGAGCGGGGCATCAAGGACAGAAGCCTTCTGTGTAGCAGTGAGGACAATCCTCAGACTACGGCCCTAGTCTGCACAATTGCTTACAATATCTTTCAACTTAGTCTTTCTCTAGGAACGTATTAAAACAAGGAGCTAAAGCGCGAGCTATTAATCCACAACATAATTTCCAAAGACAATTTAGAATATGTTCATGATAATTAAGTTCATCTAATCAAATTATTCAATGAACTCCCACTCAGATAGACATCCCTCTAGTCATCTAGGTGATACATGATCCGAATCGACTAGGCCGTGTCCGATCATCACGTGAAACGGACTAGTCATCAACGGTGAACATCTCCATATTGATCCCATCTACTATACAACTCATGTTCGACCTTTCGGTCTCTTGTGTTCCGAGGCCATGTCTGTACATGCTAGGCTCGTCAAGTCAACCTAAGTGTTTCGCATGTGTAAATCTGTCTTACACCCATTTTATGCGAACGTTAGAATCTATCACACCCGATCATCACGTGGTGCTTCGAAACAACGATCCTTTGCAATGGTGCACAGTTAGGGGAAACACTTCCTTGAAATTTTGTGAGGGATCATCTTATTTATGCTACCGTCATTCTAAGAAAATAAGATGCAAACATGATAAATATCACATGCAAATCATAAAGTGACATGATATGGCCAATATCATCTTGCGCCTTTGATCTCCATCTTCGAGGTGTGGCATGATCATCTTCGTCACCGGCATGACACCATGATCTCCATCATCATGTCTTCATGAAGTTGTCTCGCCAACTATTACTTCTACTATTAGGGCTAACGGTTAGCAATGAAGTAAAGTAATTACATGGCGTTTACATTGACTCACGGGTCATACAATAAATTAAGACAACTAATATGTCTCCGTCGTATCTATAATTTTTGATTGTTCCATGCCAATATTCTAGAACTTTCATATACTTTTGGCAACATTTTATACTATTTTTGGGACTAACATATTGATCCAGTGCCCAGTGCCAGTTCCTGTTTGTTGCATGTTTTTTGTTTCACAGAATATCCATATCAAACGAAGTCCAAACGGGCTAAAAACTGACGGATGTTTTTTGGAATATATATGATTTTTGGGAAGAAAAATCCACGCGAGACGGTGCCCAAGGGAGGCACGAGGTGCGCCCCACGCCCTAGGTGCGCCCCACCCCCCTGGGCGCGCCCCTGACCTTCGTGGCCACCCCATAAGGCGGTTGGTGCCCTTATTTCGCTGCAAGAAAGCTAATATCCGGATAGAGATCGTGTTAAAATTTCAGCCCAGTCGGAGTTACGGATCTCCGGGTATATAAGAAACGGTGAAAGGGGAGAATCTGGGAACACAGAAACAGAGAGAGACAAAGAGACAGATCCAATCTCGGAGGGGCTCTCGACCCTCCCATACCATAGAGACCAAGGACCAGAGGGGAAACCCTTCTCCCATCTAGGGAGGAGGTCAAGGAAGAAGAAGAAGAAGAAGAAGAAGAAGAAGAAGAAGAAGGAGGGGGGCTCTCTCCCCCTCGCTTCCGGTGGCGCCGGAACACCGCCGGGGCCATCATCATCACCGCAATCTTCACCAACAACTTCATCGCCATCATCACCAACTCTTCCCCCCTCTATGCAGTGGTGTAACCTCTCTTTTACCCGTTGTGATCTCTACTTAAACATGGTGCTCAACGCTATATATTATTTCCCAATGATGTATGGCTATCCTATGATGTTTGAGTAGATCCGTTTTGTCCTATGGGTTATTTGCTGATCGTGATTGGTTTGAGTTGCATGTTTTATTATTGGTCCTATCCTATGGTGCTCTCCGTGTCGCGCAAGCGGGAGGGATCCCCGCTATAGGGTTCACAATATGTTCATGATTTGCTTATGGTGGGTGGTGTGAGTGACAGAAGCACAGACCCGAGTAAGTAGGTTGTTTGCGTATGGGATAAAGAGGACTTGATACTTTAATGCTATGGTTGGGTTTTACCTTAATGATCTTTAGTAGTTGCGGATGCTTGCTAGAGTTCCAATCATAAGTGCATATCATTCAAGTAGAGAATGTATGTTATCTTATGCCTCTCCCTCATATAAAATTGCAATAATGATTACCGGTCTAGTTATCGATTGCCTAGGGACAAATAACTTTCTCGTAACAAAAAGATCTTTACTAAAACTAACTTAGTTGTGTCTTTATCTAAACATCCCCTACTTTTTATTTACTTGCTCTTTATATTCTTGCAAACCTATCCAACAACACCTACAAAGTACTTCTATTTTCATACTTGTTCTAGGTAAAGCGAACATCAAGCGTGCGTAGAGTTGTATCGGTGGTCGATAGAACTTGAGGGAATATTTGTTCTGCCTTTAGCTCCTCGTTGGTTCGACACTCTTACTTATCAAAAACTGTTGCGATCCCCTATACTTGTGGGTTATCAAGACCTTTTTCTGGCGCCGTTGCCGGGGAGTCATAGCGTGGGGTGAATATTGTCGTGTGTGCTTGTTTGCTTTATCACTAAGTAATTTTTATTTGCTGTTCTAAGTTGTTCTTTATCTTTAGTTATGGATATGGAACACGAAATACCAAAAAATTAGGTTTACTTGTTGCCCATGGAGATGAGGAACCTCCTAAAACCCTCGATGCTCGTTATGTGACAGATATTATGTACTACTTTGATAATCCAGAGAAAACCCCATTCAATTTGGTAATGGGAGACATGTTGGATCAATGTGAATACTTTAGGGATTATCGCTTGACTCATAAAGGGAAACTATTATGGGATCAAATTTATATGTTGAAATGGTATGCTAGGCAACTATGCTTGAGATATGATTATACTTGTTGCGCTAGGATGAAGGCTCCACACCTTCCCTTTTTATGCAAATTTAATGATAATGAAACCTTGGCTTCTTATGCTAGAGGTATATATGATTACTATGATGTGGAACAAATAAAAGAATTTGTTGCTTTTAAGGGTGCTTATGAAATTGAATCTTTGTTTGAAAAGTATGAAGCTTTTGATGATGATGTTTATAGGCCTGAAAATTTTGCTATATTGAAATATTTCAATGAGAATTATGAATACAATTCCTATATTGATGCACTTATTGAGAAAGTCTCCGCTGTCCAAGAAGAGACTAATATTTTGCAGGAGTCTATGGAAGAAGAAATTAATGAAACTATGAGCTCATTGGATGAAAAAGATGCTGAGGAGAGCGAAGAACAAAAGGAGGAAGAGCGGATTAGCTACCCGTGCCCACCTTCTAATGAGAGTAACTCTTCAACTCATACATTGTTTAATTTCCCTTCGTGCTTACCGAAGGATGAATGCTATGATAATTGTTATGATCCCGTTGATTCTTTAGAAATATCCCTTTTTGATGATGCTTGCTATGCTTGTGGCCAAGATGCCAATATGAATTATGCCCATGGAAATGAACTTGCTATAGTTCCTTATGGTAAACATGAAATTGTTGCTATTTCACCCCCACATGATAGTCATATTATCTTTTTGAATTCTCCAAACTACACTATATCGGAGAAGTTTGTGCTTATTAAGGATTATATTGATGGGTTGCCTTTTACTACTACACATGATGATTTTGATAGATATAATATGCATGTGCTTGCTTCTCCTACTTGCAATTATTATGATAGAGGAACTATATCTCCACCTCTCTATGTTTCCAATACGATAAAATTGCAAGAAAATGTTTATACTATGCATTGGCCTTTACTATGTGTGCATGAATTGTTCTTTTATGACATGCCGATGCATAGGAAGAGAGTTATACTTCGTTGTTACTTGATATATGTTACCTTGTGCTCACTACTAAATTCAAATCATTGTTAATTAAAATTGGCTTTGATATACCTTGGGATCCGGGTGGATTCATTACTTGAGCACTATATGCCTAGCTTAATGGCTTTAAAGAAAGCGCTGCCAGGGAGACAACTTGGAAGTTTTAGAGAGTCATTTATTTCTGTTGAGTGCTTTCATATAGTTTAAAAACAACAAAAATAAAGAGGGGAACCCAAAACCTTTTCAAAAAGAAAAGAGAAAGTGAGAAAGACAAGCATTGTTGAAGTGGCAGCTAGTCTTGAACTTTGTTCATGCTCACGGAAACTTTGTGAATCTTGATTACAGAAAATTTTCAACAAAAATAATTATCCCCTTGTACAATTCCATTGTATTATAAAAATAATGTGCCAAGGTTTGCCTTTAGGATGTTTACAATGCTTGTTGGTTTGTACGATGTAGGACAGAAACTTTGGCTGTAGTGTGCGATTTTACATTTTTTACTGGAACGTCAAATGGTTCTGATTTTTTTGCAACGTCTTTCCATAGAATTTGTTTATTTTTCATAAATTTTTCAGAATTTTTCAAGTATCAGAAGTATGGTGAATGTTCAGATTATTACAGACTGTTCTGTTTTAGACAGATTCTGTTTTTGATGCATAGTTTGCTTGTTTTGATGAAACTATCGATTTATATCGGTGGATTAAGCCATGAAAAAGTTATATTACTGTAGGAACAATGCAAAAACAAAATATGAATTGGTTTGCAATAGTACTTAGAGTAGTGATTTGCTTTATTATACTAATGGATCTTACCGAGTTTTCTGTTGAAGTTTTGTGTGGATGAAGTGTTCGATGATCGAGAAGGTCTCGATGTGAGAAGAAGGAAGAGAGGCAAGAGCTCAAGATTGGGGATGCCCGAGGCACCCCAAGTAAATATTTTCAAGGAGACTCAAGCGTCTAAGCTTGGGGATGCCCCGGAAGGCATCCCATCTTTCTTCAACAAGTATCGGTATGTTTTCGGATTCGTTTTGTTCGTGTGATATGTGCAATCTTGGAGCGTCTTTTGCATTTAGTTTTCATTTTTATTTTATGCACCATGCTGGTATGAGATAGTCCTTGGTTGATTTATAGAATGTTCATTGCACTTCACTTATATCTTTTGAGTATGTCTTTATAGAATGCTTCATGTGCTTCACTTATATCATTTGGAGTTTGGATTGCCTGTTTCTCTTCACATAGAAAACCGCCATTTGTAGAATGCTCTTTTTCTTCACTTATATTTGTTAGAGCATGGGCATATCTTTCGAAGGAAGAATTAAACACTCTTGCTTCACGTATATCTATTTAGAGAGATGACAGGAACTGGTCATTCACATGGTTAGTCATAAAATCCTACATATAACTTGTAGATCACTGAATATGATATGTTTGATTCCTTGCAATAGTTTTGCGATATAAAGATGGTGATATTAGAGTCATGCTAGTGGGTAGTTGTGGATTAGTAGAAATACTTGTGTTGAGGTTTGTGATTCTCGTAGCATGCACGTATGGTGAACCGTTATGTGATGAAGTCGGAGCATGATTTATTTATTGATTGTCTTCCTTATGAGTGGTGGTTGGGGACGAGCGATGGTCTTTGCCTACCAATCTGTCCCCCTAGGAGCATGCACGTAGTACTTTGTTTTTATGACTAATAAATTTTTGCGATAAGTATGTTAGTTCTTTATGACTAATGTTGAGTCCATGGATTATACGCACTCTCACCCTTCCACCATTGCTAGCCTCTCTAGTGTCGCGCAACTTTCACCGGTACCATAAACCCACCATATACCTTCCTCAAAACAGCCACCATACCTACCTATCCTGGCATTTCCATAGCCACTCCGAGATATATTGCCATGCAACTTCCATCATCATCATATTCATGGCTTGAGCATTCATTGTCATATTCCTTTGCATGATCGTAAGATAGCTAGCATGATGTTTTCATGGCTTGTCCATTTTTGATGTCATTGCTACGCTAGATCATTGCACATCCCGGTACACCGCTAGATGCATTCATATAGAGTCATATCTTTGTTCTATTATCGAGTTGTAATGTTGAGTTGTAAGTAAATAAAAGTGTGATGATCATCATTATTAGAGCATTGCCCCAGTGAGGAAAGGATGATGGAGACTATGATTCCCCCACAAGTCGGGATGAGACTCTGGACTTTAAAAATAAAAAAAGAGAGACCAAAGAAGCCCACCAAAAAAATAAAAAAATGAGAGAAAAAGAGAGAAGGGGCAATGTTACTATCCTTTTACCACACTTATGCTTCAAAGTAGCAACATGTTCTTCATATAGAGAGTCTCTTGAGTTATCACTTTCATATACTAGTGGGAATTTTCATTATAGAACTTGGGTTGTATATTCCGATGATGGGCTTCCTCAAATGCCCGAGGTCTTCATGAGCAAGCAAGTTGGATGCACACCCACTTAGTTTCAGTTTGAGCTTCCATACACTTATAGCTCTAGTGCATCCGTTACATGGAAATCCCTACTTACTCACATTGATATCTATTGATGGGCATCTCCATAGCCCGTTGATACGCCTAGTTGATGTGAGACTATCTTCTCCTTTTTGTCTTCTCCACAACCACCATTCTATTCCACCTATAGTGATATGTCCATGGCTCACGCTCATGTATTGCGTGAAAGTTGAAAAGGTTTGAGAACGTCAAAAGTATGAAACAATTGCTTGGGTTGTCATTGGGGTTGTGCATGATGTGAATATTTTGTGTGGTGAAGATGGAGCATAGCCAGACTATATGATTTTGTAGGGATAAATTTCTTTGGCCATGTTATTTTGAAAAGACATGATTGATTTATTAGTAGGCTTGAAGTATTATTGTTTTTATGTCAAATGATAGACTATTGCTTTGAATCACTCATATCTTAATATTCATGCCATGATTAGATATTTGATCAAGATTATGCTAGGTAGCATTCCACATCAAAAATTATCTTTTTTATCATTTACCTACTCGAGGACGAGCAGGAATTAAGCTTGGGGATGCTGATACGTCTCTGTCGTATCTATAATTTTTTATTGTTCCATGCCAATATTCTACAACTTTCATATACTTTTGGAAACTTTTTATACTATTTTTGGGACTAACATATTGATCCAGTGCCTAGTGCCAGTTCCTGTTTGTTGCATGTTTTTTGTTTCGCAGAATATCCATACCAAACGGAGTCCAAACGGGATAAAAACTGACGGAGATTTTTCTAGAATATATATGATTTTTGGGAAGAAAAATCCACGCGAGACGGTGCCCGAGGGAGGCACGAGGCAGGGGGCGCGCCCCTGACCCTCGTGGACACCCCGTAAGGCGGTTGGTGCCCTTCTTTCGCCGCAAGAAAGCTAATATCCGGATAGAGAACGTGTTAAAATTTCAGCCCAATCGGAGTTACGGATCTCCGGGAATATAAGAAACGGTGAAAGGGAAGAATCTAGGAACGCAGAAACAGAGAGAGACAGAGAGACAGATCCAATCTCGGAGGGGCTCTCGCCCCTCCCATGCTCCCTCCCATGTCATGGAGACCAAGTACCAGAGGGAAAACCCTTCTCCCATCTAGGGAGGAGGTCAAGGAAGAAGAAGGAGGGGGGCTCTCCCCCTCGCTTCCGGTGGCGCCGGAACACTGCCGGGGCCATCATCATCACCGCATTCTTCACCAACAACTTCACCACCATCATCACCAACTCTTCCCCCCTCTATGCAGCGGTGTAACCTCTCTCTCACCAGCTGTAATCTCTTCTAAAACATGGTGCTCAATGCTATATATTATTTCCCAATGATGTATGTCTATCCTATGATGTTTGAGTAGATCCGTTTTGTCCTATGGGTTATTTAATGATCGTGATTGGTTTGAGTTGCATGTTTTATTATTGGTGCTGTCCTATGGTGCTCTCCGTGTCACGCAAGCGTGAGGGATCCCTGCTATAGGGTTTGCAATATGTTCATGATTTGCTTATGGTGGGTGGCGTGAGTGACAGAAGCACAGACCCGAGTAAGTAGGTTGTTTGCGTATGGGATAAAGAGGACTTGATACTTTAATGCTATGGTTGGGTTTTACCTTAATGATCATTAGTAGTTGCGGATGCTTGCTAGAGTTCCAATCATAAGTGCATATGATCCAAGTAGAGAAAGGATGTTAGCTTATGCCTCTCCCTCATATAAAATTGCAATAATGATTATAGGTCTAGTTATTGATTCCCTAGGGACAAATAATTTTCTCGTAACAAAACGTTAAGCATGCAGACCCTACGGGTTCGAGAACTATGTAGACATGACCGAGACACCTCTATGGTCAATAACCAATAGCAGAACCTGGATGCTCATATTGGCTCCTACTTTATCAATCGAACTATTATGACAACATATGCTATTCCCTTTCTCCATCGGTATGTTACTTTCCCGAGATTCTATCATCGGTATTTTCATACCTAGTTCAATCTCGTTACCGGCAAGGATGACCCACAAGTATAGGGGATCTATCATAGTCCTTTTGATAAGTAAGAGTGTCGAACCCAACGAGGAGCAGAAGGAAATGATAAGTGGTTTTCAGCAAGGTATTCTCTGCAAGCACTGAAATTATCTGTAACAGATAGTTTTGTGATAAAATAAATCATAGCGGGTAACAAGTAAATAAAGTAACTAAGGTGCAACAAGGTGGCCCAATCCTTTTTGTAGCAAAGGACAAGCATGGACGAACTCTTATATAAAGCAAAGCGCTCCCGAGGACACATGGGAATTGTTGTCTAGTTAGTTTTCATCATGCTCATATTATTCGTGTTCATTACTTTGATAATTTGATATGTGGGTGGACCGGTTCTTGGGTGCTGCCCTTCCTTGGAAAAGCCTCCCACTTATGATTAACCCCTCTCACAAGCATCTACAACTACGAAAGAAGAATTAAGGTAAACCTAACCATAGCATGAAACATATGGATCCAAATCAGCCCCTTACGAAGCAACGCATAAACTAGGGTTTAAGCTTCTGTCACTCTAGCAACTAATCATCTACTTATTACTTCCCAATTCCTTCCCCTAGGCCCAAATAATGGTGAAGTGTCATGTAGTCAATGTTCACATAACACCACTAGAGGAGAGACAACATACATCTCATCAAAATATCGAACGAATATGAAAGTCACATGATTACTTATAACAAGACTTCTCCCATGTCCTCAGGAACAAATGTAACTACTCACAAAGCATATTCATAATCAAGATCGTAGGAGTATTAATTATCATTAACGATCTAAAAATATAATCTTCCACCGGATAAACCAACTAGCATCAACTACAAGGAGTAATCAACACTACTAGCAACCAGAGGTACCAATCTGAGGTTTTGGGACCAAGATCGAATACAAGAGATGAACTAGGGTTTGAGAGGAGATGGTGCTGGTGAATATGTTGATGGAGATTGACCCCCTCTAGATGAGAGGATCGTTGGTGATGACGATGGCTTTAACTTCCTACTCCCGGAGGGATGCTTCCCCGGCAGAACGGCTCCGCTGGAGCCCTAGATTGGTTCTGCCCAGGTTCTGCCTCGAGATGGCGGTGCTTCATCCTGAAAGCTTCCTTCTGATTTTTTCCAGGTCAAAACACATCATATAGCCAAAGATGGGCACCGGAGGCCTGGCAGGGGGCCTACAAGGTCGGGGTGCGCGGCCAGGGGGTAGGGCACACCCTCCACCCTTGTGGCTGGTTGGTGGCCCCCCTCACGTACTTTCTTCGCCAAATATTTTTTATATATTCCAAAAACATGCTCCGTGAAGTTTCAGGACTTTTGGAGTTGCGCACAATAGGTCTCTAATGTTTGCTCCTTTTCCAGTCCAGAATTCCAGCTGCCGGCAGTCTCCCTTTTCATGTAAACCTTATAAAATAAGAGAGAATAGGCATAAGTATTGTGATATAATGTGTAATAAGAGCCCATAATGCAATACATATCAATATAAAAGCATGATGCAAAATGGACGTATTAGTAAGTCTCTTTACTCGTTCCGTAATACATCATCCTGTAACTAACTCATTAGTCACTTTGCTTGCAAGGCTTCTTATGATGTGCATTACCGAGAGGGCCCAGAGATACCTCTCTGATACTCGGAGTGACAAATCCTCATCTCGATCTATGCCAACCCAACAAAACAACTTTGGAAATACCTGTAGAGCATCTTTATAATCACCCAGTTACGTTGTAACGTTTGATAGCACCCAAGGTATTCCTCCGATATCCAGGAGTTGCATAATCTCGTAGTCGAGGGAATATGTATTTAACATGAAGAAAGCAATAGCAATAAAATTGAACGATCATAATGCTAAGCTAACGAATGGGTCTTGTCCATCACATCATTCTCCTAATGATGTGATCCCGTTATCAAATGACAACACATGTCTATGGTTAGGAAACCTTAACCATCTTTGATCAACGAGCTAGTCTAGTAGAGGCTTACTAGGGACACGGTATTTGTTTATGTATTCACATGTGTATTCGGATTTCCGACCAATAAAATTATAGCATGAATAATAAAAATTTATCATGAATAACGAAATATAAAATAACAACTTTATTATTGCCTCTAGGGCATATTTCCTTCGTGCGCACGTTGGACTAGAACGCAGCTATTACAACTGCCGTGTGGATGTCTGGAATGTTCCTCTGCACCTGGCTGAACCTCTGCATGTACTTACACAAACTTTATCCTTCCTTCTGCAAGAGGAGCTGCAAGTCGCTGGGACGCCCCGGTTCTAGATGGCCGCCCGTGAAGGCGCCAACAAACTCATGGCACAGGTTAGCCCAGGTCGAGATGGAGTTCTCTGGCAAGTGCATCAGCCACGATCTCACATTTGGCTTGAGTGCCAAAGGGAAGTAGTTGGCGAATACCTTCTCGTCTCTTCCCCCGACAGCTTGAACAGCGGTGGTGTAGATGATCAGAAACTCTGTTGGGTTCAATCTTCCTTCTCGTCTTTTTTGGTATTTCTGGCTTGAACGTAAGAGTAGATGGCCAACGGACTTGCCGCAGCTCGCGAGTGAAGGTAAGGCACCCAACCTTGAAAGGCAGGTATCCTCCTTCACTGAGCATGGGCTCATCAACGCCGGGGCTATTGCGCCTATCAGACTTGCGGCGGGTTTCGTGGCGTCATTCGATGGTGATGATGCCATGGCCTCCGAAGCGGTGCTCGGTATAGATGATGATGCAGATAGCGACGTCACCTGGCTTCTGATGGTGCCAGTGGTGGCAGCGATGTGCCCTCGTCATCGTGAGCCGGTTGCCAAGGTGGCGTGGTGACGAGGGAGGTGCACATGGGGATGGGCGTCCCCATTCGACGCATCGTCTTGGTTAGCTTGTCCCGGCGGCGGTGTGTGCCCTGTAGCCGCACCCATTGCGGGGGCGCCAGAGGGTTGCGGCTCGCCCCACAGCGAGCGCCATCGCTGCGACTGCGTCCTTCGGTGGGGTGGAGAGGCGGAGAAGGAATAATCTCTCAACATGCATCTTGTTGAGGGTGGCCGCTGGCATGCTATTGGTGTTGTCCTTCTCCGGTGCCCCTGCTCCCGTTTCGGCCGCAGGGGGAGTGGTGATGACACCGCCTGCGCCATCCATGTCCCCCGCAGCGTCCACGTCCCCATGCATCCCTATAGCCCCCACGACATCGGCGGTTGCGGGTGGAGGGGCCTTCGAGGTGGACCGGTGAGCTACAACACTGGACTTTTTCTTGGGCGCCATGGATGATGGAGCCACCGATGAAGAAAATGATGATGAACATGACGCGCTGCTTAGACTCTCGGGTTCGCACAAGCGCTTCCCCCTACCTGGCACGCCAAAGATGTCGTGGTAAAACACGACCACCTATGGGACCATTGGCCCCTTGTGTTTCGGCATGGCGGAAGGGCACATTGCACAAAGAGCGGAGGGCGTAGCGCAGCACGACAGAGATCACATGAGCAGTTTTTACCCAGATTCGGGCCGTTGCGAGGCGTAAAAACTTACTCATTCTTTTGTAGATTGATGAAGGGCCTGTGGTGGAGGTGCATCGCTCTAGCCCGGGAAGGATGCCTTGGGTCGAGAGTAGCTACACACATATGAGTGTAAAAAGGTCTGAATCCTTTCTAAGGTCGACATGGCCCTCCTTTTATAGCTTAAGGGGTCACCACAATGGAAAATCAGTCATTATGTACTGATTAGATAGCAAATAGTGTTGTCATACCTAACTCTGCAGACAGGACAAGGTGCATTAAATGCACCCCTTAGTGTCACATTGTGGCGTAGCCCGGCAAGACTTGTCGTGTCGTTCCGCCACCTCCTCGCCTGCCTGCGTGACATGTCCCTGGACGGGAGTCACTTGGAGATGATTTCCTTTGGAAATGGCTGCCACGTGACAAATAACAGCCACTTAATCACTTGGGGGCTCGACACCGCACCTATAGGTGAATTGGGTTGCTGCGAGGTGTAGCGGTGGAGCCTTTGCGGGGTAATCCCCCTCATCGTTCCCGGCAAGCCTGCCGGTGTAGTCTTGCGTCTTGCCCTCGAGGTAGCCTCGACCTTGCCAGGCTTGCCTGCCTAGCAAGGAAGGTTTTTTCCTTAGTGATATCTTGTTCCTTGGGTTTGGTTTGGTCCTCTGGATCCTCCCTTTGATTCCTCAAAGAGCTATCTTCTAGCTTGGTCTTGTCTTGGATGTTGCAACCTCACTCTTGAGCCTGTGTACAGTCTAGGCAACATACGCCTGGGGTTTGTTGCACTGACATCGTGCCACTGTGCCTAGTCTGTCCCAAGCCCACCTGGCCGGGTGCCACTTGGTAGACTCTAACATAACCTACTGCTCGCAGACGAACACATCACCGTGTACCTCCAACTCCGAGGGTGGAGCACTGCAGCTCGTGTCAAAGGAGACTCGTCCGGAAGCACGGTACGCAAGCAATCCAGCGGGCGCTTTTGAACACCCGAAACCCCACGCACCCGGGAGGGACCACGTCTGGATGCGCGGCGGTTATGGGCTGCCATAGGTCGACCTGATCGCCCCTAGGGCCTCGAGGTTCGCCTTAACAAGAAGAATGAACGAAGAACGAGAAAGAAAAAGAACAAGGGAGAGAGATAAAAGTAAGGTAAAAAGTGGTAGATAATTTGTTCGATTGTGTGTTATTCAATCGGTCGTCACCCCTTAAGTATATCTGAGGCGGATGGAACTCCCGTGCAAGAAAAGGACTCCAAATTATGTCCAAATCATGTCCAAATCTTTCCTAAATTAACTGAACTTGGATTTAAGTAACTCTGGGACATTAGTTCGGTTTTTCACTCTCAGAGGCCACAAACGACCTCGTATGAAGATGTGCCCAAAAGGAACTTTAACTGTTTCGACCAGACGAACAACTTTCATGTTCAACGTTTTTCGATTCGAAGCCATCCTCAGGGCCGAATCACTCATGCACGACAGCCGATTGGTGGCGCTACCCATCAGACATCATGTGTGGTGGGGCGCGCCATATGTAGCCTCGTGACAGGGCTGCATTCGAATGGCTCTAACGTTTGCATACGATCTCGGATTGAGATGATTTGTATATCAAAATCGATCGATTTGACGAGACGAATACAATCCATGTATAAGATTTTCTCATATGAGGTCATCTTGAGGTCTGAATTGGCCAAAGTGTACTCTGAATATAAGATCTTGGATCCTGCAAATAACTAACACCAGGAGTCGGAGCTTTTTTATGCACTAGACCCTTGATTAGTGGCTGACTCAATAATTAAGACGGCCTTGCCAGTATTGGCAAACACTAAGCGTTGGCTATTGGAGTAGGAGATCAACCATGGTGAATACCGTTAGCTAGATGTCGGCTTTGCCAACACAATGAACTCTGAGGGAGATATGCAAATATCGGCCAGGCGTTCTCATCTCAAAGGAGCTCAGGAGTCCGTCCACCAAAGTGTGAATTGCCGAAATAAGTCAGATGTTTCAGCTGAGGATAAATTCAGTTTTCTTTCTTGCCAATGTGATAAACCAAGTGAGCATCCTGACTGTGATTTTGTTCTGTGCACTGGCAATTTCTTTATATCTTTGGGCATCTCTGGCTTGGCCTGCCCAAACTTGGTGATTGAATCATTGAAAGTTACTTGCTTCACTTTCTTGTCCTTAGTAGCCAACATAGACTCGGCTGCCTTTTTGTCATCTAGAATTGGACCTGAAATAGCACACTTGCGGCCATACTTTTTCACTCGGCACACTTGCTTGATCACGTCCATCTTTTTTGCTGAGCTCCGGACCGATTCTTTTTAGTTGAGCCGTTCTTTAACATGTGGTTGTTGAACAAAAGATGATCCTCTCAGAGCTGCATAATTTTGTTGAGGTGGTTTAGAATATGGTGGATTGTGTGCCCTTGATTTATACTTGTTCGATGATTTATATGAAGAAGAGTTAGCATGGGGATGTATCCATGACATCGGCATTGGTGGCCCAAAAGGAGGATACAGAGTCTGCATGCTCAACTTCTTCCTTCGCCAATCCTGGTCATCAGATTTATGCCTTGGGGGTGACTTTGATGCTTTTATTTCACTCAACCGATAAGCACTATTTGCCTGACTTATCTTCTGATATTTTTCTAATAACTGCGTGAAAGTGACTTTCAGCTTTTTACCTTTATGCTTACCATGGCCTTTGCTTTCTTTAGTTGTGCGTGCATCGGTCTTTGAATTTTATCGTTGCCCCCCAGTGCTAGATGTCGCCATTGTAGCTTTGATGGAATTCCCCTCTTCAAGATTGTTGTTGATGCACTTTTTAACAATATCCTTGCTCGAAGACTTGACCTTGTCATCATTGGTGTGTACATGTCGACCTTTAGATGAATCGTCTTGAGATAGTTGAGTCAACATTTGATCGCCATCAAGACCAATCTGATCTGACCTACCATATTCTCGTGCTTGAACAAACTTCAATCATCCTGTGTTGTCTGATTGTGCAACTTTATGAATCACATTGCAGTCTTTAAAATTTTGCTCGAGCGAACATTGAATTTGCTGTTGTATTGATGGCTCGACATCAAGATCAATAATAATAATAATAATAGGATTAGTCAGTGATGCACCAACAATGTGATCACACATACCTAGACTGAAGGTACATTGCTCATCTACTAACCGATTATGTGATATTGGCTTTGCAACTAAACAACCAAGTGGTGTCGTTTTAACATCATCCGAATCGGCTATGCATCGATTTTCATCCTCATTTTCCGATGCTCTTGAATCGTGTAAGTGCATCTAGTGCCACCCCTAGTTGGTTTTGGAGTATTGACGACAAACCTAGTTGCGGGACTAATGTGTTTGTGAGAATTGCAGGATAACACAGGTAGAAGTCCCTCATTGATTCGGTTTTCCCACTAGAGATGACCCCTAAAAATGTAAGAAGACATTGAAGACAAAGGTGGTATGTGAAGACATTCACATTGAAGACTATGACAAGAGAAGACATCGCATGAAGACTATGGAGCGCGAAGACTTAGTTCTTTCGTCGTTCTTTTTCCTTCTTTGTTGAGTCATAGGAACCACCGTACTGTTAAGTGGGGTCCAAGAGAACTAGTCAGAATGACTGAAGTGATGCTTAACCAAAATCCTATGTCTTCGAGTGAAGACTATGAGAGCAAATCTTGTCCAGAGTTGGATAAGCCAGCTTTGCTTCTAGCCCAAGTAAAGTTGTCGTGTGTGTTTGAAATCTGGCCGTTGGAACACGTGTCAGTTCCTTAGTGACCCAGGGTCATTTCGGACAAATCAGGTCGGGTTGCCTAGTGGCTATAAATAGCCCACCCCCTACAACCATAAAAGGTTGGCTGCTCAGAGTTAGAGTACTGCTTTTGTCGTTTGAGAGCAACCCACCTCGAAGCCTTTGAGAGAGAATTCCTTGCGAGGATAAAGCCCTAAACACCCAGAGCCAAAGAGTGTTAGGCATCACTTAAGTCTTCCTGTCTGTGTGATCTGAAGACTTATTACACTTGAGGACTGTGAATCCTCCAGCCGGTTAGGCGTCGCGTTCTGAGCATCCAAGAGTCATTGTGGATCGCCGGTGAACGAAGTCTGTGAAGGTTTGGAAGTCTACCTTGAAGACTTACCAGAGTGATTGGGCGAGGACTGGGTGTCCTTAGCTCAAGGGGAATAAGGTGAAGACGAGGTCTTCTGAGTTGAATCTCAGCCTCCCTAACCAGACGTACAGTTGTCACAGCAACTGGAACTGGTCCAACAAATCATTGTCTTCAACGAGTCACTGGTTTCATCCTTCCCTTCCCTTTGCTTACTGTTGGTCCTTGTGAAGTCATTGTATGATTGCATTATCTTTTGTCTTCACTGAGTGACTACTTGTTCTGATTGGCTTCACAATATCTTCCTACCTGATCTTTACTGCCTAGCTGCTATTAGTCATTATGCTTTCACTTCATTGAATACTTGACTATGGTTTGCCTAGTGTAGTCTACCTTCCACTGCATGGTAATAGGTTTATTTCTATCATTTGTCTTCGAAACTTCCATGTTTTGAAGACTTTCATAAAAATCGCCTATTCAACCCCCCTCTAGTCGATCACTAGCACTTTCAATTGGTATCAGAGCAAGGTACTCCCTTGTTTTGTGTGATTCGGTTTAACCACCTGGAGTTTTAGCTATGTCGACTGCAGGGATAATTAAAGTCTCCGCTGCTTGCCCCATCTTCGATGGAACTGAATATCCCTACTGGAAGAATAAGGTGCGCATGCATCTTGAAGCCATTGATGTCGACCTATGGTATGTCGTCAAGAATGGCGTTCCCAAGACTGGTGAAGGAGTCACCGCTGCTGATGTCAAGAAGTTCGTTCAACTGGACTCCACTGCCAAGAACATCATCTGTGGTCATCTGACCAAAGGACAGTATGGCCGCGTGAGTGCTTTGGAAACATCTAAGCTAGTCTGGGACTGGCTCTCCAAGGTCAATGAAGGCGTCTCAACCCAGAGAGATCAGAGAATCAGTGTCCTTCGCAACCTCTTCAACCGCTTCAAGAGAAATGACAATGAGAACGTCCAGCTCACGTTTGATCGACTCACTGACATCACAAATGAGCTTCAAGCTCTCGGCGCCACTGAGATCACCAAGCATGAAGTCGTCAAGACACTCCTGAGATCACTTGACAGCTCGTTTGACACCCTAGCCCTGATGATTCAAGAACGTCCTGATTTCAAGACACTCGATCCGTCTGACATACTTGAGAGGCTCAACACACATGAGTTTCAGCTTTCTGAGAAAAGAGACATCTACGGTCCCAACTATGGGCGAACTCGTGCCTTAAAGGCAAAAGCTGTCTCCTCATCTGAAGAAGAATCTGACAGCAGTTCTGATGATCCTGAAGACATTGGAAAGGAGCTTGCTATGCTTGTGAAGAAGTTCCAAAAATTCACCAAGAAGAAAGGCTTCAGAAAGTCTTCACGATCAAGCTCAAGGAATGATGAAGCTTCTGCTCATGACTACAAGAAGAGAACATGCCACAAGTGCAAGAAACCTGGCCACTACATCTCTGAGTGTCCGCAGTGGGACAATGAGAACAAGAAGAAGAAGAAGAGCAAGGAATATGACTCTGACGACAAGAAGAAGAAGAAATACTCAAAGTCTTCTTCCAAGTCTTCCTCAAAGTCTTCATCACACAAGAAGAGCTCATCTGGCAAGGCACGTGCGTTTGTTGGCAAGGAAATGGATTCAGAGGAGGAGTCCGCTTCTGAGGAGGCGGAGGTGGAGTCTGAGGAGGAGTCTGATTCTGGCGTTGCGAGTCTGGCTACAGCATACGTTGCCAAGTCCATCTTCAACACTGAAGACAATGACTTCATCACAAACACCGATGCAAATGACAAGGACTACTCCGCTCCTACCTACTGCTTCATGGCACGCGGTGCCAAGGTAAACACACGCACTACTCACTATCAAACATCTAGTGAAGATGACTCTGATTGTGGTTCCAAACCCAGCTACAAAACACTTGCTAAAATTGCAACTGAACAACAGAAAGCTATGGAACATATTCAAAAACTGTTAGACAAAAGCGATGATCTGTTAGACGCTGAAATGACTCGATCTCAGTCCTTAATTGAAGACATAAAAAATCTTCACGTTAAGTATGAGGAACTTGAAAGTCGTCATGAAACGCTCTCAACAACTCATGAAAAGCTTTCCTATGATTATCTTCAAAGGAAGCAAGATCTTGAGAAATTGAGAGCGGCTCATGAAGATCTTCAAAAGGAAAACGAGTCACTTCGCGCCGAACAGATCAGTTCCGCTCAGGAAGGATTTGAACCACCATGTCTTAAATGCATTGAGCGTGACAACGCTACTTCTGTTGCTGAGTGTTCTACTGCTGCTACTGTTGCAATATCTTCAACTGTTGATGTGGTAACTAACCCCTCTGCTGAGGATACCACTGCTATTGCTGATGAGAATGCTAGGTTGAAGACATTGCTTGAAACAGGGATGTACAAAAGTCTCAAAGGGCATCAGACACTATGTGATGTCCTCAAAAGGCAGATCCTGAACCGAAACCCTAGGAAAGAGGGTGTTGGGTTCGAAAGGAAAATGAATGCTGATGGCTCTTACTGGAAACCTGAGCAGTACCCCAAAACCACATGGGTTGCTGCAAAGGAACCTTCAGCGGATCCATCCACCCTATCTGGCTTCACTTGTGCTAATCCCATTGTTATTGATGAATCCTTTGATGCAAACTATAAACTGTTTAAGAATCAGAATGGTGAAGTGTTTGCCAGGTATATTGGTACTAACTGCAGGAATGGACCGCCTATGAAGAAGGTCTGGGTGCCGAAAAGGTGTTTGGAGAATCTTCCTGTGAATGTCATCATGACACCACAGGTGAAGAAGACAAACCCCAGACCACAGGCTTCATACGGTCCAAAGGCTTCATACAGACAGAGGACTCACCTGAGTCGCACTAACGCAAATGTTTTGCAGGGAAACCATACTCAGGCCTGTGAATATGAGCGCGTTTCATCAAACCGCCATGTTCATAAGACCAAGAACTATTCTGCTTATTCTTATGAGTACTATTGTCCACCTGCAAGACTTTTTGCTAGGGCTCCAAAGCCAAAGTTCTCAGATGCTGCACTTAGACTCATTGCTTCGAAGCCACCCTTGAAGATGTGGGTGGCTAAGAAAGCTTAACTCTCTTTTGCAGGGAAAGGTCTCCAGCCGAAAACCAAAATCGTCTGACGCTATTGCTGGGGACCTTAAACATCTTGTAGGGCGCAAGATCAAATGCCCAAATGGTCTTATTATGTACTTTGTTCCTGAATCGCTTGCTACTCGCCCTATCAGTCCAAATCTCGATCTAAGCTTTCATAATCCACTGGTTCGTCAAATGTTTTTGCTTCACAATTCTCTTCGTGAAGCCTATCCCCCTAACTGCACTGTAGGGTACGACACCAGCTGCTTCAGAATGGATTATTGATAGTGGGTGTACCAATCACATGACTGGCAAGCGAAGCCTTCTTATGGACTCAACACTACGTCCATCTGACAAAAGTCACATCACATTTGCTGACACTGGTAAAAGCAAGGTATTGGGTCTAGGTAGAGTTGCAATCTCAAAGGATCAACACATGGATAAAGTCATGCTTGTTGAATCCCTTGGTTTCAACTTAATGTCTGTTTCAATGCTTTGCGATTTAAACATGATTGTGATGTTTGGAAAATATCGTTGCCTTGTACTAATGGAATCTGACAAGTCTCTAGTGTTTGAAGGGTATCGGAAAGATGATTTGTACATGGTAGATTTCTCAGCAGGACCACAACTTGCCGTATGTCTTCTAGCAAAAGCTTCTGAATGCTGGCTCTGGCATCGGAGGCTAGGGCATGCTGGCATGAGGAACCTCCACACCCTTGCAAGGAAGAAGCATGTCATAGGCATCGAGGGCGTCAAGTTCAAGAAGGATCACTTATGCGGTGCCTGTGAAGCAGGAAAGATGACGAGGGCCAAGCATCCCTCGAAGACAATCATGACAACGACTCAACCCTTCGAACTGCTCCACATGGATCTTTTCGGTCCCACTCATTACTCAACTCTTACTACTACTGCTTGTCTCTATGGCTTTGTCATTGTTGATGATTATTCAAGATATACTTGGGTGCATATAATCCTCTACAAGACTGAAGTGCAGGATGTCTTCAGACGCTTCGCCAATCGAGCCATGAACAACTATGGCGTCAAGATCAAGCACATCAGAAGTGACAATGGCACTGAATTCAAGAACACTGGCCTAGATACATATCTTGATACTTTGGGCATCACACATGAATTCTCAGCTCCGTACACGCCACAGCAGAATGGCATCGTCGAACGCAAGAACAGAACACTTATTGCGATGGCTCGGATGATGCTTGATGAATACAAGACTCCAAGAAAGTTCTGGCCTGAAGTCATTGATACTGCATGCCACATCATCAACCGTGTTTATCTTCACAAGCTTCTCAACAAGACATCCTATGAGCTCCTTACTGGCAAGAAGCCAAATGTCAGTTACTTCAGAGTGTTTGGTGCCAGGTGCTGGATCAAGGATCCACATCACACTTCAAAATTTGCACCAAAAGCACATGAAGGTTTTATACTTGGATATGGAAAGGATTCGCACTCCTACAGAGTCTTCAACCTCTTTCATTATAAAGTGGTTGAAACAGTGGATGTGCGGTTCGATGAGACTAACGGCTCACAAAGAGAGCACCTGCCAAATGTGCTAGATGAAGTTCCATCCAGTGAATCAATCAAACTTATGGGAACTGGAGAAATCATACCTTCTGAAGCTCAGTCTGAAGAGGAACTTATCATCTCCGCACCTGATCAACCTGAAGACAATGATCAAAATGAAGACAATGCTCAGCCTGAAGACAATCCTTCTAACGATGACAATGATCAGCAAGAGCAAAATCTTCGTCCTGTACATCCTCGTGTCGCAAATGAAGTACAGATTGAGAGAATAATTGATAGCATCAATGCACCAGGTCCACTCACTCGTTCAAGGGCAACACAGCTAGCAAATTTCTGTGGGCACTTCGCATTTGTCTCAATATCTGAACCCAAGAAAGTTGAAGAAGCCTTCATGGAACCTGAATGGATTCAAGCTATGCAAGAAGAGCTTCAACAGTTTGAGCTGAATAATGTATGGGAACTGGTTAAGCGTCCTGATCCTCGCAAGCACAATATAATAGGCACCAAATGGATATATCGCAACAAGCAAGATGAGCATGGTCAAGTTGTCAGAAACAAAGCTCGTCTCGTTGCTCAAGGGTACACTCAAGTTGAAGGGATTGACTTCGATGAAACATTTGCTCCTGTGGCTAGACTTGAAGCCATACGCATACTGCTGGCCTATGCAAATCATCATAACATTCTTCTGTATCAAATGGATGTGAAGAGCGCTTTTCTCAATGGCAAGATTGACGAAGAAGTGTATGTTGCACAACCGCCTGGCTTTGAAGATCCAAAACATCCTGACATGGTGTACAAGCTCAACAAGGCACTGTATGGCCTCAAACAAGCCCCTCGGGCTTGGTATGACACACTCAAATACTTCCTGAAGAGCAAAGGCTTCAAACCTGGTTCCCTCGACCCCACTCTCTTCACGAAGACATATGATGGTGAACTGTTTGTGTGCCAAATATATGTGGATGACATTATCTTCGGCTGCACCAATCAGAAATACACAGACGAGTTTGGATATATGATGCAAGAGCAATATCAGATGTCCATGATGGGTGAGCTGAAGTTCTTCCTTGGTCTTCAAATACGTCAGCAACGCAACGACATCTTCATATCTCAAGAGAAGTACCTCAAAGATTGCCTGAAGAAATTTGGGATGCAAGACTGCAAAGGCTTCACGACGCCAATGCCAGCCAAACATCATCTGGGTCCCGACGACAATGGTAAAGAGTTCGATCAAAAGGTATACCGCTCCATGATTGGTTCTTTACTTTATCTATGTGCATCTAGGCCAGATATTATGCTTAGTGTTTGCATGTGTGCTCGATTCCAAGCGGCACCAAAGGAATCGCATAGCTGTGAAGCGAATTCTTCGATATTTGGCTCACACCCCAACACTAGGATTATGGTATCCAAAGGGCTCAGAGTTTGATCTGGTTGGATTCTCGGATGCTGATTATGCTGGTGACAAGGTGGATCGCAAGTCTACATCAGGCACATGTCATTTTCTGGGACGATCACTTGTATGTTGGTCTTCAAAGAAGCAGAACTGTGTATCTCTCTCCACTACTGAATCTGAATACATTGCTTCTGGATCTTGCTGCGCTCAGCTTCTATGGATGAAGCAAACACTCAAATATTATGGCATTCATCTGAAGCAAGTGCCACTCTACTGCGACAACGAAAGCGCCATCAAGATTGCCAACAACCCAGTTCAGCACTCGAAGACAAAGCACATTGAAATTCGTCATCACTTTCTCAGAGATCATGTTGTGAAGGAAGATATTGATATCATACACGTCAACACTGAAGAGCAATTGGCAGATATCTTCACCAAGCCCTTGGATGAGAAGAGGTTTTGCAAGTTACGGTGTGAGCTAAATATCTTGGAATCCTCAAATGTCCTGTGATCAGGCACACATCCTAACACTTATGCATATTGATGACTTAGATGTGCAACACACGAAGTAAAGTATATCTTCAATCAATGAAGACTTACATTCTAAGTGTGAATACATTAATGTGGAATTTGACTTCGGAGCGCCACGATAATTGTGCGCCGTGTCTGAGTCTAATACTTCCTATACGGTGGGTAACGCCACCACCAAATTTTTCTGTTTGAAGTGTTTCACTCATGGCGTTACGTTTGGTATGTCTTCACATTTGGTTTGGCTTCAATCTCAACTTGTCTTCATGATTATCTTCACTATGTTGATTTGATTGTCTTCTCATCTATATATATATACTAGTGTTCTGTCCTCTACAGCATTCACTTATAGCTATGTCTTCTTGTTGAATCTTTTGAACTAAGTGAATGTGATCGGACCCTAACCTCTCTATGCTTTCTATCTCAAACTCTATCTCTCCAAATCATATGCATTCTATTGAAACTGTCGAATATCTTCTCTGCGTCCTTGTCAGCAGAAGATACAGAGACAAACATTAAGTCCGTTTTCAATGCTAATTCCTTCACCTGAAACCCGGAGAAGTGGGAACGACCACCCGACAATCCAGGCGTGCGTGGGAACGTGGAACAACCTCCGATATGTTGCATGATGGCCACGTGTCCTTCAGATGTGAATCGCCAGGGGCACCTGTGTAATAACACTGTGCCGTCCCTGTCTCTATAAATACACGCCTCACCACAGTCATTATCCTTTCTTCCACTCTCGCACAAACCCTAGCGCCACCGCTCGCCCTCGACGACGCCGGCGACGAAGCGCTTAGTTGCCGCGACCTCACCGACGCCGTCTTCACGCCGGCCGCGGACATCGTCTTCTCCGCCGTCGCCGTAGGTGTCCTCCGTCGCCAAGTTAGGGCACGGACGATCGATCTGCTCGGCCTCCTCTCCCACTCCGTCTAGCAGTTCTTCGTGTGGTAAATAAAACTTCCTTTTTACGGCCCCTTTGATTCTATAGATCCATCACTTTCTACCACAAGCAGTTTCTGTTCACACAAGTTGGATCTATTTCATACTGCATCTCATAATATGCCTAGTATGTTCACTTATGCTTCACAAAGTAGTTAGATTCCTCACTTGTACTTATTCGTGGATTCGTACAAATCTGGAACCAACTCTCTATCAATGAGTGAATGTCTTCGCACTATGAGGTCAATGTCTTCTAAACTAATTTATCTTCAAAATCTTCTAAGAATGCATATGACCTCTTCCCCTTCCTTCGCACCTTAATGCTGTCACAGGTACATGTCCGTGGGAGAATCCCTTGGTTCTCATAGTCTGCATTCATTTGCAGAATTCTTACAGCATCATATAAATTCTCCCGAAGCCAGTTCCTGTTTGACCAGCAAGCGGAAGCCTTTGAAACCTTTGAACGTGTTGAAGCCATTCATTTTGAAGATCATGGCTATAGAGAAATCAGCAAGGAAGGTTGGCCGACAGCGTCGAGGGGGAACATCAAGAGATCTGCCTGATGACCTCTCAGAGCTGTACAAGACAGACCCAGAAGAGGATTACAATCAGCGCAAGACACGAATCCAATGGATTCGAAGGTACTGGGCTGAGCAATGGTTCAAGTACAGGTTTGTGACCCAGGAATATGCAGAGAAGAATGCCATCAAGCGACCATGGGGAGACATCCTATACAGAAATCTTCAACCCAGGTCCAGAGATGAAGCCATTGAACAAGGCTTCTATCCCTGCATGGTCCGTGGACCACAGCCTGCAGATGCTGACCCATCGTCATTGCTATGGTGTCGTGACGACAATCTGTTCAAGCGCAACTTCCAGTTTGCCAAGAATTCGGCTAAGCAGAACAAGAAGTCATTGGGACTAGACTTCAACCCTGGTCCTTCTGCTCCCCGTGCCGATGGCACCCGCGAAGCTGAACCCAATCTTGTTGGGCCCTTCTACAACCTGGAAGGTCTCATCACTCATATCATGGTTCAAGGGACAGCCGTGGATGAGCCTGCAGATGACGCTGAATCTGATGAAGCGCCTGCACCGCCGAAGCCAAAGAAACTGAAGAAGCCTAAAGCTTCAAAGCCTGCTCCTGCACCAAAGGTCTTACATGCGAAGCCACTGGCTACTGCACCTCCTGAAGACAGTGTGCAGTCTGAAGATCTATCACGTATCTCCAAGAAGACTGAGATGAGAAAGAGTACTGATCAGGCACTGACTGCTGCTGCTATTCTGCGCAATGACGCCATTGATCTGTCCAGCGATGAAGATCTTGCAGATGACGCTCTTGAGCAACTGATCAAGAGCAAGGAAGAAGCAAAGATCTTCAATGATTTGCCTCTCTTTGATGTGGCAATCATCCATAACTTCATTGATGAGTGGTTTGACACGCCCAACCTCAGCTTTGAAGATCTGCAACTTCCAATTGGCCTCAGTGTCGCCTTCCATGGCGCCATTGCTTCTGAGCTAGCTCTAGCTCAGCGCATCGTTGAACTGAAGCAAAAGATCGACTATGAGAAAGCTCAGTTCAAGAAGCACATGGCCAAGCTCAGCGTGCAAGATGTCAAAAACTTCAAGATCATGCTGCACGAGCTCAAAGAAGCCTTTCTCAAGAAGCGTGAAGAAGCTCAAGGTTCTCGTGAATGCATGAAGAGCCTGGCTGACAAGTGTGTGTAAGCCTACAATGAGGCTGAGAAGCGCAAGGCTCTTGGTCGTCCTGGCATCGACCCAAGAATGGCTGCAAAGAAGAAGAAGCCCTCAACTGACCAATCTGCACCTTCAAGGCAGGAAGAACCTCGCATAGTCTTCCCAAGCAGCATGACTGGCTCGAAGCCAAAGGTCAGGTCAACCGCTTCAGAACTGAAGAAGACGAGGACTGCCGAGGCTGAAGCCAGAAAAAGGAAAAATCCCAAAGCTTCTGATGTCGCTCCCTCCAAGAAGAAGCGCAAAACTAAGAAGGATCAGGCTGCTCCCACACATCCCTTAGTTGTTGAACCTATCTCAATGATTCGCCCTGCATCTGAACACCACGAGCACCAACTGATTGTTCATGAGCCTGCTTCCACAGAGGCTCCTGATGCTGAAGACATTCCACTAGTTGACCCCACCACTGCTGAATACATTGGTCACCATGACAATGTTGAAGATGATGAAGTCCTTCCTCAGATCGAGCACCAACTGGTATCATCGCCTGTGCTTACGCACAGTGAACTCATCAGCATTGGTCGTCCTCTGACGCCAACTGCTCAGGATGCATCATGGGCTGATCACCCACAGAGACAAGACACTCCAAGCTCTCCCCAACCGCAAGCAACCCCATCAGTGCAAGAAGAAGATGACTTTGAGGCCCAGCCAACTCCATCTCCACATGCGTCGCCAGCGCTACGCAGGCTTCGCAAAGGACCAAGGCATCAAGTCCCTCTTTCGAGCGTTCTAGAAGGAGAAGTGCGCCACCAATCTGTTGCACGTCAAGTGTTTCCAGATGCCACTCCTATTGTGAATGTCTCCGAGTCTGAGGCTAAAGCTGCTGAAGACATTCCGGCTGCATCAGCCGATGACAAACAAGAAGAAGATCGTGTCCCTACACCCCCAAACCCTGAAGAAGCTGTTCCTGAAGTGAACGTGTTTGTGCCCGACCCTCCAGCTCATCAAGTGGAGGTTGAGAATCTTAAGGCTGCCACCACGAACACAAATGAAGCCAATGACGTAGTCATGGCTGAAGCAAATGTGGAGCCTGCACCAACCAATGTGCCAGAGGCCAATGAAGCCAATGATGCACCTGCAACAGATGTGCAGCCTGACGCCTCTGCTGATGCCACTGCTCCTGTTCCGCCACTAAGGCCACACACTATCGAGCAAGCATTCAACTATGGCCAACTTGTCACTGTCAAATGGCCTTTTCTGACTCCTCCGCCTGCTGCTGGTCCTCAGTTTGACTATCACATTGAGCATAGGCCTCAGGTTCAGAAGTCAATACCAAGGTTGCCCAGGTTTCCAGGCACTACATCTGCACCCGGATCGTTCAATATCAGTGGCTTCAAGGCACACAACACCTTCTTCAATAGCGCCAAGAACCCCTACTCAAAGGCAAGAATATCTTCTAATCGGTTCTGGAGCTATCAACAGCGAAGTTATTACTCATGCATTCTGTACAATCAAGGTCGCATTTTCCCACATATGCATCTTGACACTGAAGCCATAACTGGTCTGCCCTGTTTGGAAGAAGCTCTGGATTGCTTCAGAGAGTCTGGCTTGCTGCAGTTCATCACTGATAAGGAGCACTGGAATGAAGAACTGCTGCTCCAGTTCTATGCCACTCTTCATATCCGTGGCTACAACAGGGATCCGAAGACTTGGGTCCTTGAGTGGATGACAGGCAATGTTCATCATGAAGCCAAAGCCTTTGATATCATTGAGCTTACTGGCCTGCCCACTCCAGGAGATCTGTATGAACCTGGTTGTCAGCTTCACAGTGCTGCTATGGAAAGCATCTTCCACAAGCCTGAGCCCAATATGAGTCAGATGCTTAGCATGATGAAGCCTTTGCCTCCAGATGCTGAATATCCTAAGGAGTTCTTTGTTGAAGACCTTGAGTATCTGCCACGTACTATCTATCACATCATAAGGCGAACTCTCTGGCCCATCAAAGGACATTCTCCACATGCCAAGCTAGAAGGCGCAATGAAGACTTTGGTCTTTCATATTCTTCATGGCAAAAGCTTCAATGCACAAGACTTCTTCATTCGCCAGCTTGCTGCATCAGGATCTGACATTTTTGGCTAGAAGTTTTACGCTCCATGGATTCTGTGACTGATCAAACTACACTCAGCTGTCACCTATCAGCCCTCTGCTCGCAATCATCGGATCTTTCTGCCTGACGTCGATATGTCAGTTGAAGCCATCTATCCAGAGCCTGCCAAGGAGCCCCTTAGTCTTCAAAATGCTGAGAATCAAAGCTTCTCTCAAAACATTGAAGTAGTTCAAGCAGTCACTCGTGTTTATCCTCTGGCTGGTACTACACGTGCACCTCATCGTGCCCTCACTAAAGCCACTGAAAGCACCATTGCCCAACGGCCCAAGAAGCGATCTCGTGTTCTCAATGACCGAGAGCTTCTGGTTGCCCTTCATCAGAAACAGGATAAGCATCATGACTGGCTGAAGCGCCAAATGCAAAGCCTCTTGGTGGACGTAAACAGGATTCGCAATCTTGCCACCAAGAATGCCTTTGTTGCCCATGAAACTTGTCGGCGTACATGGAAAGGGCTGACGCTTATGTGCTCTAAAGATGATCTTCAAGAGGATGGCTTCTATGAACGCTTCAAGTTTGACTCAACACCTCCAAGAAGGACTGTGCTGCGATGAACTCCGTCTCTTGAAGACTCTGAGTTCTCTTCCTCTGCTGCAACTGTGAATGCCAGAGTGATCGATGATGAAGACGATGCTACTTCACCGCCCCCTACTTCTGCACGCATCGACATTGCCCCAAGTTCGTCTGCACCGCCTATCAACACCGACAACCCTGCTGCTTCACCTACTCCTCATGGGAACGAGTAGATGCTCTATGTCTTCAAACCTTTTTGGTCCTTACTGACAAAAGGGGGAGAAGCATATGAGTTTGATAGTCTTCAAGCGGGTCCATATGGGCGGTGGTTTTATATTTTGCCTAGTGTTTACAACTCTTGCGTTTTGATACATTTGGTTCTTTGAGTTGTAACACTCAAACTCGATGGTCGTCTGCTACTTATTTGCTTTACTGTGATGCGATGATAAATTCCGCATGTGCGGCGATAAATTCCGCACTTAGATCATTTTGCAGACGTCCATTTTTCATTATGCATGTCATTATCTTCACATACTTTTCATGCATGATGAATTTTCATCATAAGTTGAAGAGGATCTCCACAAGTACAACCTGCCATGTGCATTTGCATACCAAAAGCAAATTACTTATATGCGCATCTTCAGGGGGAGCCTTTGCCACTTATGAAGACAATCCCTATCCTTTACAATTTCACATATTTTATTCCCCATTGAAAACTTCAACTAGTTTGTCATCAATCACCAAAAAGGGGGAGATTGTAAGTGCATCTAGTGCCACCCCTAGTTGGTTTTGGAGTATTGACGACAAACCTAGTTGAGGGACTAATGTGTTTGTGAGAATTGCAGGATAACACAGGTAGAAGTCCCTCATTGATTCGGTTTTCCTACCAGAGATGACCCCTAAAAATGTAAGAAGACATTGAAGTCAAAGGTGGTATGTGAAGACATTCACATTGAAGACTATGACAAGAGAAGACATCGCATGAAGACTATGGAGCGCGAAGACTTAGTTCTTTCGTCGTTCTTTTTCTTCTTTGTTGAGTCATAGGAACCACCGTACTGTTAAGTGGGGTCCAAGAGAACCAGTCAGAATGACTGAAGTGATGCTTAACCAAAATCCTATGTCTTCGAGTGAAGACTATGAGAGCAAATCTTGTCCAGAGTTGGATAAGTCAGCTTTGCTTGTAGCCCAAGTAAAGTTGCCGTGTGTGTTTGAAATCTGACCGTTGGAACACGTGTCAGTTCCTTAGTGACCCAGGGTCATTTCGGACAAATCAGGTCGGGTTGCCTAGTGGCTATAAATAGCCCACCCCCTACAACCATAAACGGTTGGCTGCTCAGAGTTAGAGTACGGCTTTTGTCGTTTGAGAGCAACCCACCTCGAAGCCTTTGAGAGAGAATTCCTTGCGAGGATAAAGCCCTAAACACCCAGAGCCAAAGAGTGTTAGGCATCACTTAAGTCTTCCTGTCTGTGTGATCTGAAGACTTATTACACTTGAGGACTGTGAATCCTCCAGCCGGTTAGGCGTCGCGTTCTGAGCATCCAAGAGTCATTGTGGATCGCCGGTGAACGAAGTCTGTGAAGGTTTGGAAGTCTACCTTGAAGACTTACCAGAGTGATTGGGCGAGGACTGGGTGTCCTTAGCTCAAGGGGAATAAGGTGAAGACGAGGTCTTCTGAGTTGAATCTCAGCCTCCCTAACCAGACGTACAGTTGTCACAGCAACTGGAACTGGTCCAACAAATCATTGTCTTCAACGAGTCACTGGTTTCATCCTTCCCTTCCCTTTGCTTATTCTTGGTCCTTGTGAAGTCATTGTATGATTGCTTTATCTTTGGTCTTCACTAAGTGACTGCTTGTTCTGATCGGCTTCACAATATCTTCCTACATGGTCTTTACTGCCTAGCTGCTATTAGTCATTGTGATTTCACTTCATTGAATACTTGACTATGGTTTGCCTAGTGTAGTCTACCTTCCACTGTATGGTAATAGGTTTATTTCTATCGTTTGTCTTCGAAACTTCCATGTTTTGAAGACTTTCATAAAAATCTCCTATTCACCCCCTCTAGTCGATCACTAGCACTTTCAAATCAGCTATCCTAGAGGACTTTGAACCTAGCTTTATATTCTTGCAACCAAAATAATTAAAGAATATGTGTCTCATCTGAGACCAAATGTTAGCCAGGCATGAAACAAACAAAGCTTTCCATATGAATATAAATTTTAGTTGGAATGACGGGAACAACTTTGATTGCAATGAGTTGTCACTATTAGCCTCCATGAATGGTGCCATGTGTTGATGAGCGTGATTAGTGACAAGATAATTCGAAACAAACATATTACTCATCTCGATTGGTCTTTCAAAATTAATTAGAATCTTACTAATGGGTGCATCAACAATATGATTTTGACTGAATCAAAAAATGAGTAAACTGTCGACTAGGTGGACCTTTGTGAAGTCGTTGGAAGAAGAAGATGGTTGCACCACTGGAAAAATACCTTGCTCCACTATTGAATAATCCTCCAACGCCTCTACCTCTTTTTCTGGATCTCGTGCCTCATCACTCGGATTTCCCGAGTAGATTTCACTTGGATTTCTTGAGTAGATTTCACTCGCATTACCCGAATGGATTCCACTTGGCCGCTCTTCGTTAGCTAAACTTCGTTCAGCTGCACGCTCTGGTTCTTGATCTTCATCACTAGCCAAACTTTGTTTGGTCATATAACTGTTCTCTTGATGCTCATCAATTTCTTTGGCACGAAACTCATAGGGCATAATGTAAGCTCCCTCACATACAGAAAAATCTAGCACGACCAATTTGTTGCGTTTATCGTTCCTTTGCTCGGTGAAGATTGCATCTTTTGTTTTGGTACATGCGGCAATAATTGGCTTGATGCACTCGGCTTTAGCCGGCGATGCACTTGTCTGGAACGATGCACTCGGCTGGCATGATGTACTCGGCTGGCACGATGCACTCGGCTGGCTCGATGCAACGCACTTGGCCTTAAACGTCTCAGTGCTCAATCCGGTTTCAATTGAATCTAGCATTGTCTTTTCACTAAAGGAACCATTCAACTCGGCTATAGAAGACTTGGTCATATTTGACTCAGTTTCAATCGAATCAACCATATTAGTCGAGTGAACCCTTTCTTGCTGATTTTCTTGCAAAGCTTCTTTCTTGGCTTTCCTCAACATCACAGAGGAGCCATCATGATTGATGAATGGAAGAAGGGACTTGAAATATTCTTGCAAATACTCCTCTCCACGCCTCCTCTTGAGTGCTTCATAAGCTTGCCGATATTTTGCTGGTAATTCCTCAAGGGTTGGCGTAGTAAAGCCATTGACGCTATTCCCTGTGAGAGTTGGCATGACCCCGTCCATTCGGATGACATATTTTTCTTTAGACTTCCTACTTGGATCCACTTGCCCCCCAATGCTCTTAGGATCTTTCGGCAATGAATTGATGTTGTCAAAATTTTGCAATTGTACAGGGGGTGTATAACATGCTGCAATGATAGGTGAAGACGTGTGCACTATTGTCGAATATTTTCTATCGCTAATTTGGTCACCTAGCAAAACTTCATCTTCTTTCAAAACCCTAGCTCTTATTGCCTCATAATCAGAAACCAGCCCCCTTTCATGTTGTTCAAGGCAAAGAGCGCTAATATTCTTATTTTGGACTAAACATTTTAATGCAGCCAAAGCCACCTCATCTCCTACAATATTAGGCATATATGCTCCTATAGAAACTCCATTCACTCAGCCATAACCATGAAGCTGAGATGAGTCATGAATGTTTTAGTTGCATATCCTGCTGAACAATTAACCGTGTAGTATATGATGACTGATGATAACCAGCCAAATAACTATAGGAAGCATGGTTGATTCCCCCGTCCATCGGAATGTTTGGGGATGAACCCGTATATCGTGAGTCGGCTGCCGATGGACAAAACTGTGAGATGCCCTCATGTACATGAGGTGTCATATATTGATCACTCGAACAAATCCTGTTGTTCACTGACATATTTAAAGGTGTTGCCGATGCATGAAAGTTCAGATTCATAAGTTGCATGTCGCGGTTCTGTAAATTCCAAGTTTCTCCAACGGAATAACTAGTCGTCCTTTGCTCGTTAGGGCTACCCGAATGACATGTCTATTGAAAGATCTGGCAATATCAACATAATGGCTATTTGCATCTGCGTAAGGATATTGATGATACATGTTACCGTTGTAGATTGCAGCTGCTTGATGGCGCCCTCTTGGTAGCAAGAACAGGCTGGAGACTGTTCAAAGCTTCGTCCCCTGCAGAGTTGCCAAAAAGTGTGTTCACACACGAATACGTCACCATGTACCTCCAACGCCGAGGGTGATGCACCTCAGCTCGCGTTGAAGGAGACCCGTCCGGAAGCGCGGTACGCAAGCAATCCGGTGGGCGCTTTTGAACACCCAAAACCACACGTGCCCGCGAGGGACCCCGTCTGGACGCACGACATCTATGGGCTGCCCTAGGTCGACCTAATCACCCCTAGGGCCTCGAGGTTCACCGTCCTACAACAAGAAGAACGAACGAAGAATGAGAAAGAAGAAGAACAAGGAAGAGAGATGAAAGTAAGTAAAAAGTGGTAGATGATTTGTTCGATTGTGTGTTGTTAAATCGGCCATCACCCCTTAGGTATATAAGAGGCAGATGGACTTCCTGTACAAGAAAAGGACTCCATTAGATCCAAATCATGTCCAAATCTTTACAAAATTAACTGAACTTGGATTTGAGTAAGTCTGGGACATTAGTTCAGTTTTTGACTCTAAGAAGCCAAAAACAACCTCGGATGAAGATGGGCCCAAAAGTAAATTTAACCGTTTTGACGCGACGAACAATTTTCATGTTTAACGTTTTTCTATTCGAGGCCATCTTGAGGGCCGAATCGCTCGTGCACGACACCTGATTGGTGGCGCTACCCATCAGACATCATTTCTGGTGGGGCGCGCCATACGTATCCTCCTGACAGGGCTGCATTCGACTGGCTCTAACTTTTGTATACGATTTTTATATCAAAACTGATCAATTTGACGAGATGAAGACAATCCGTGCAGAACATTTTCTCATATGAGGTCGGCTTGGGGGCTGAATTGGCCAAACTGTACTCTGAATATAAGATCTTAGTACTTTGAGCATAGTTTCAGCCTTCAAGATCAAATCGGATGGTGATGGCACAAACTTCAAAGATGTTCATATCAACAATGCGGAACTATTTCATGTAGATCACTTCTCCATTTGAGGCCATCTTAAATAAGTTCTTGACCGTGTCAAAATCTGTTGTCAACACCTACAAACACCAAAAACTAGTTGAGAGAGCTTGGATTTCCCAGAGCCCAATGTGTGGTCATAACTATTTGGATCACAAACATAGAACTCATTCATGAGAATGGTTTCAATCAGACAACCCACTAGGTACTCCTACATGGCCTCTCATGGCTACCTTTACCAAATCGTGTTCACACACTTAGCTCTCAACAGTAGGACATGTTCATCACCATCCCAATCCATTCTAGATGGATCAGACTTGACACAACTCTAAGAATAGCAGGCATAACAAGCAAGCATGAATGAGTAGGCACATCATGGCTCGAACAACTCCTACTCATGCAAGTGGGTTTCAACTATTTACTGTGGCAAAGACATGTCATGCAAAGGAATGGGGTTCAACTACCGCAACATGTAACAGTTGAGTCATTGTTGTCCTAATGTAGTAAAAGAGATCAGGAGCGAGAGAGAGAGTGATTGTATCGGAGTGATCAAAGGGGGATTTCCTGGCCTGGCACTTCTGAAGATAGCAAAACTTTTCATCGATGTCATTTGAAATCATCGTCGGAACTACGTCCACTTAGAGGGAACAAACACCGGCAAACAAGACGGAACACAATCAATGTAATGCGACAATATGATACATGATCATGACATGGCAACATGCTGTGATTTGAGGTAATGTAGCTTGCAACAACTTAAATGAAGTTGGTGTGAACCCAAGGTTCAAATTCAAACTCCACATAAGACATTTAAAATGCCATTTGTTCAAATTGTCATATACAATAGCTATAAGTTGTTCAAACATGCATGAAAATACCATAAATTGATTCTTTGGATTTTTCTAATAATTTTTCGTAAATAAATTATTTCATTCTGAGTTACGGTTGATTTTATGTGAATTTTTGAAGTTTATACTATTTTCTAGAATTTCATGTCTGTTTTAGAATAAACTAAATCCAGAAAATGTATTATTGCGTTTGCGACGCGTCAAGGTGACGTCAGCAGGTCAATAGATGCAATCCAGGTCAAACTTGACCGTGGGTCCCGCATGTTTGTGTAACAGGGTCAGTGGCAGAGGCTGACCAGTGGGACCAGGTCAAGGCTAAGGTAGCAAGGTCAAACTAACCGGTGGGTCCACGGGCTTTAGCTTAATTTAAGCAAGGAATAACCCTATGGTTGAATAAGGGGTGGGCCCGGCTATCAGTGTCACTGGAGGGGTTAATTAGTGGGTCATTAGCCACTAATGATGTCCATGTCAGGGGCTGAACGCTGGTGCTAAGCCCAGCACGGTGGCGCTCACCGGCTGGCCAATTCCGACCATGAGAGCAAGCGTGGCTAGGCTATTTATAATGCCCATGGAGAGATGTGTCGGGTGGTGCAAGTAGCAGGAGTAGGGGAAGGGTGTAGCGTCGCCGGCGTCGAGCTGGGCGGCGACGGCGCTCGGGCACATGCGGGCAGCGGTGCTACGGGCCACTAGCGAGATAGCAAAAGGGATAGGTGGCCTCCTGGAGGCACAAGGAGCTTGTTGCCGTGCTCAGAAATGACGGCGCAGGCTGTATTAGTGGTGCAACACAAGGCAGGCGGTGGCGGAGCTCGGCCACGGCGAAACGGCAGCTAGGGCGTGCAATCGATAGTGGGGGAGTGAGGGGAAAGGAAGAAGGCCTCACGACGGTGGAGGGGAGCAACTCGGTGTGGCTGGGAATGCGCTAAGGGTAGCAAATCAACCGGGGGCGGCCGTCAGATCTGAAGGTTGAAGACGGCGCGTTGGCGGCGATGTAGGGCCTCCCGTGAAGCGTGGCTCGGTATAGAGGATGGGCAAGACATTGCGGAGCTCGGGAACAAGGTGGCGCAGCGCTCTGTCGACGGTGGCCATGTGGGCGAGCTGCGGTGTCCGGCGAGAGCGTTTGGGTGGAAGCAGAGAAGCGAGGGAGAGAGAGGGGATTCAGGGGGGTGTCGTGTTATCCTTAGCCGGTCCAGGATGGGGCAGCAAGTAGGGGATGGCTAGGGCGCGTGCACGCACGCTCTAGCCACGCGCCATGCCTACTAGCCAGGGGAGGAAGACGACAGGGGTCCTGGTGGTGGGCCGCCAGATGGGCTGCTATAGAAGTGGGCTGGCCAGGTAGGCTTCAGGTGAGTTTTTGTTCCCTATTTCTTTCTGTTTTGCTTTTATTTAAACTTTGCCACAATTTTCAAATTCAAAACTATTTTAAAACAATGCCGAATACCCTCTGAATAATTTTATGTTGCAGAATGGACATTCCAAATGCACATAACATATTTTGAAGATATTTGAAATTATATTCTAGTTATACGAATATAACTCAAATTCAAATAGCTATTGATTTAAATTCAAATTCCCAAAAATAAATACTTAGAAATGTCCCTAAATTTTGGTTTGATATATAGCTCTTGAAAAAATTCTCAAACATTGCCTAAGGACATCTGGGAAACAAAGAACAAGCTCAAAGTTACTAGCACGTTCCAAGGAATCAACCCTGACAGGAGCCGGCCTAAGGGAAAGATTACGTTGCCAGTAACATTTCGTGGAGAACTGAATTACCGGACTGAGAGGGTTGTGTTTGATATTCTCGATCTTCATGTGCCTTACAATGGGATCCTTGGCCGCCTAGCTTTGGCATCCCACTATGCTTACAATACTCTGAAGATGCCAGGGCCGATGGGCGTCATTTCCATCCCATCAGACAAGAAAGATGCAATCATATGTGTGGATAAGATGTACCGAGACGCGGTAGCTGCTGAAGCTGCAGCTCCCACCAAGGAAACAAAGAAAGGAAAGAAGACTAGCATAGATGCCAGCAAGGAGTCCGGGAAGCGCGCCTCTCCGGAGTGCGCTGCTCCTGTTGACGACCTGCCGGAGAGTTACGCTAGTACGAGGTCCAAGGTTGCTTCACCTGCTGTAAAGAAGGTCCCGACAAGGCAGGATGGCGCTGATGGTACGTTCACCATCAGCGCCACCCTTGATGACAAATAGGAAAGCGCGCTCGTTGCCTTCCCGCGGATGAATGTCAATGTGTTTTCTTGGCAACCATCTGACATCCCCGGCGTTCCCAGGGAGGTAATTGAGCACCACCTTGTTGTCTACCCTCATGTCTAGCCCGTCAAGCAGAAGGTTAGAAAGTAGGCTTTGGAACAACAACCGTTCATTCCTGAGGAGATGAAGAAACTTGAAGCAACTGGTATGGTCAGGGGAGTTTTGCATCCAACATGGTTGGCAAACCTAGTGGTAGTGTGCAAGGTGAATGGGAAATGGAGGCATTGCATAGACTTCATAGATCTGAACAACGCATGCCCGAAGGACCCTTTCCCCTTGTCGCACATCGATCAGGTTGTGGATTCCTCTTCTGGGTGTGATCTGCTTTCCTTTTTGGATTTGTACTCCAGATACCATCAGATATTCATGTCCAAGGAAGACGAAGAGAAGACCTCTTTCATAACTCCATGTGGCACGTACTGCTTTCTATGAATGCCCTTCGGGTTAAAGAGTGCTGGATCCACTTTTGCAAGAGCAGTACAAATTGGTTTTAGCCTTAGTTGCACAGGAATGTAGAAGCTTACATGGATTACATAGTGGTCAAAACCAAGGACAGATCAACACTTATTCTAGATATGGAAGAGACCTTTGCGAACTTGTGCAAGATCAACCTGAATTTAAACCCTAAGAAGTGTTTGTTCAGCGTACCCTTCGGCAAGCTACTTGGTTTCTTTGTGTCTCACCGAGGGATAGAGGCTAACCCCAACAAGATCAGGGCAATTGAGCAGATTCAAGCACCCAAGGCTATCAAGGATGTGAGGCGTTTGACCAGATACATTGCCACATTGAGTAGGTTCATTTTCAAGTCTGTCGAACGAGCCCTTCCATTCTTCAAAATCCTAAAGAAGGGCCAATGAAGTGGACCCCGGAGACAGAAGCAGCACTACGAGACCTGTGGGCATACCTTTCCTTTTCTCCCACCTTAGTCACTCCTAGGCCACAAGAGCCGTTGCTGCTATATTGAGTGGCAACAAATCAAGTGGTTTGTGCAGCGCCGGTGGCGCAGTAGGAAATGGATGAAGAAGCAGCTGCAGCAGCTGTTCCCTCTGGAGGTGGAACTGAACTAGTCGCGGCAAGATCAGGCACAGATCAGGAGAAAGAAGAGCAAGTTAGCGAAGGCAATTCCAAGACTACGGCAAGGAATAAAGTGGTGCAACGGCCAGTGTACTTTGTCAGCCCCCTGTTGTAGGGGGCTAGGTCAAGGTATTCTAGGGTGCAAAAGTTGATCTTCGGCCTCATCATGGCCTCGAGGAAACTACACCACTACTTCCAAGCCCATGAGATCACAGTTATCACTCATTTCCCACTTTAGCGCATACTGAGGAACCCCGAAGCCACCGGCAGGATAGTTGAATGGGCACTAGAGTTATCAAGCTTTGGCCTGAAGTACGAAAGTACCTCAGCCATTCAATGCAGAGCACTAGCAGAGTTCAATGTAGAGTGGACACCCACCCAAGATGAAGAAATGCCAGAGACAGTTATCCCCGGCAAGGAAGCACCCCAAGAGTGGATCATGTATTTTGATGGTGCTTTCTTGTTGCAAGGCGCTAGAGCTGCGTGCTTCTTGTTGCACCCACCGGAGAGCACCTCAAAATGTGGTTCAGAAGCACTTCCCCCGGGAGAAGGCCACCAACAACACTTCTGAGTATGAGGGGCTCCTTGTCGGGCTCAGAATCATAGTAGAGTTGGGAATCAAGAAGTTGATCATTCGTGGAGACTCACAACTCATGGTGAGACAAGTAAATAAGGATTACCATAGCCCATTGATGGAGGCATATGTAGAGGAAGTGAGAAAGCTAGAGGAGCATTTTGATGGATTAAAACAGAGCATGTGTCGCATGCGGAAAATAGCATTGTTGGTCATCTATCAAAATGTGTTGCGCAGAAACTCCCTGTGGAACCAGGGACTTCTGTCCTCCACCTAACTCCACCTTCAGTGTCCCCGACAACGATGGCCAGAAAAAGGAGGAAGTTGGACTCCGGCAAGCATCTCCCGGTAGGGCTTCCTGAAGTCCTCGGTAGAGAGGCCACCGGGAACGACTCTACTTCGGTTGGTAAGCAGCACCCTCCCGCAGAACTACAAGTTCTTCTGGTCAAGATAAGCGCTCCCACAAACGAAGATGTGCCATTAGTCCTTGTTGTCGAGCCTCAGGCTCCAACTTGGGCACGGCACATAGTCCACTACCTTCAAATAGGAGAACTTCCCAAATAGTAAGAATAAGCCGAAAGAGTAGCCCGATGGGCCAGTGTGTATCAATTTGTCGATGACATGCTATACAGAAGAAGGCCCAACAGTGTGAAGTTGAAGTGCATTTGCCGGGAAGAGGGGCAGGAACTGCCAGCAGAAATACACAAGGGTGTTTGCGACTTCAATATTGGATCAAGAGCCTTGGTTGGAAAAGTTTTCCGGCAAGGTTTCCACTGGCACACAGCCCTCCAAGATGCGATTGAGCTAGTCACCAGATGTGAAGCCTGCCAGTTCCACTCCAAGAACATCCATCAACCAGTTCAAGCTCTCCAGACGGTCCCTTTATCCTGGCCATTTTCAGTTTGGGGGCTCGACATCCTGGGCCCCTTTCCCCGTGCTACCGAGGGCTTTGATTTCTTGTACATTGCAATCGAAAATTTTACAAAGTGGCCGGAGGTGGAGCCAGTGAGGAAGGTAAGCACATAGTTAGCTATCAAGTTCTTGAGGGGATTGGTGTGCCATTTTGGAGTACCCACCAGAGTGATCACTGATAATGGCACCCAATTCACAAGCCGCGCCTTCATGCAACATGTCCAAACCCTCAGAAACAAGGTATCATTTGCCTCTGTTGTTCATCCCCGAAGCAATTGGCAAGCTGAGAGGATGAACACTGAAGTGTTGTGTGGGCTCAAGACAAGAACTTTTGATAAGTTGCAAAGATAAGACAGATGCTGAATCAACGTGGTGCCGGTGGTTATTTGGTCTGTCCGTACGACATCGAATCGAGCCACCGGCCAAACTCCCTTCTCCCTAGTTTATGGGGCAGAAGTGCTCCCCACGGAACTCATATATGGGTCACCTCGAGTACTTGCCTACGATGAAGTAGAGCAAGAGCAGCACCGGCATGATGATGTTGTGCTTCTTGAGGAAGATCGTCTCCGGGCCGTTGTGCATGCTGCACGCTACCAATAAGCCTTCCGCTGCTATCATAGCTACAAGGTTCATGCCCGAAGCTTTCAGGAAGGTGACCTTGTCATTAGGCATGTTTAGTCCGCCAAGGGTTCCAAGAAGTTGTCACCGAAGTGGGAAGGCCCTTACCGGGTAGTACGAGTCACAAGACCTGGCGCAGTCCGTCTGGAGACCGAAGATGGCATTAAGGTGCAAAACTCGTGGAATATTGAGCATCTTCGCAAGTTCTACCCGTAAGGCGCGGCTACCGGGTCTAGCCCCGGCAGCCACCATTTGTACAAGCCTTGCCGATGTGCATTTAACCCTCTGTACAAAGCCAGGTGCAAACCCTATGCAAAGATAATAAAACAAAGCGCTGGCGCCTAAAAACTTGCATGCATGTTTAGTTTAGCATGAATCTACCATGATCATTTAGGAAGGATCATATGCTGCTATGCTTTCCCTCTGTACTAACTACAGGGCCCCTGCCATGGATACAATCCCAAAAAGTAGGAGTGGAAACAAGCCTACATATCGATCACCGATGATGCAAAACAGATAAGTTCCCTTTAAAATATCCATGGTGTGCCTCTGTAAGGGGAAAACTTGTGCGTAGGAAAACCTTGTCACCTTCAAAACATTTGTGCTCCTATCCTTTGACTCAAAGAGAACTTTGCACTACAAAAAAAGACACTTCTGTGATGATACGTGTTTGTCACAGTAGGTCACGTTTTCTGTCATGCATGTACATCCCTGACAATTTTATGACAGAATCAAGATAGTCATACCTATGCTGTCGTAGAAGTGTTCCATGACATTACGGAAATTATCATCACGAAAGTGTCCACTTCCATGATGATAAATCGCACATCACAGAAGTGCTTTCATCAAGGGTGATCGACACATGGCATCCACCGTAACGGGTCGCCGTTAAGCTATCGGGCCCGGTTTTGGATCCGATAACCCATTAACAACCCGGGCCAATGGGAAATTTCCACGTGTAAAATTCTGATTGGCCGGAGGAAACACGTGTCAGCTTGTTAGTGGGTCAGATAGGCGCCTATGATATGTTGATACATGCGACGGCCCACCACTGGCCCATTTAGCTTACAAAAGCCGACCCGTTTTACTTGGTAAAAAGTTAGCAGGCTGGCCCATGAAATGCCTGTTAATGGTCTCTTCGCAAATAGCCCATTTTACGGCCCGATAACTCACGGCCCATTAGGGCCTACCTGAAATCGGCCCAACAACATCACATGGGCCGTCAAATATAACACCAGCCCATTTCACTTTCGGCCCATGTATGGCCCATGATGCCCTTCGGCCCATATGAGGCCTTCGTATCTTTAGGCCCTTTAGAGGCCCACGGTGACTCTAGCCCATAATGAACAGTAAATTTCTTTGTACCCGTTAACGACCCATGATTCACATGGGCCGTTTCCAGCCCGTGTTAGCTTTCGGCCTACTAATGACCCATACGTTCTTGGGCTCCTTTCCAGCACTCGATTACTTCCGGCCCTTTACTGGCCTGTTCCCCTAATGGGCCAAATTCGGCCCGTGGCAAGAGTCGGCCCGTTTCTGGCCTGTTAACCTGTTGCGCCGTTTCCAGCCCGTCCTATATTCTGACCCATTAACGACCCTTATGCCTATGATAGAATTAAGCCTTTGTTGTCCTTCAGCCTATTAAAGGCCCATTACCATGCTGGGCCGATACCAATTACGCCCGTTTACGTCCCATGTTGACCCATTTATCTGACCGCCCGAGGCCCACCGATTCTATGGCCCTGTTGGAGGCCCATTTATTGATGGCCCGTAGAAAGCCCATGGATCCTACGGCCCATAGCAGGGTCAAGGTTACCATGGTCCGTATATGGCCCATGGTTGTTGCAGCCACTAGCAAACCAGGCAAAAAGAAGACTAGGAAATAAATAAGCCCGGAACTAACGCTAGGCTATTAAGGTGATTACACAGATTACATCCACTAGGCATCAAAGATCGTCACTAGTGCAAATATAGGGAACATCCTACACTATACAAAAATGGCTTGTTGTTTTCTTCAGCCGGTGGCTGCACGTTAAGAACAAATTTTTTATCACAACAAACCAAATTACAACTATAAAACAAAAGGAAGGTTGGAATTAAAGTTAACAGTCTGGCAGATAAATGCACCACCAGAAGTTCAGAAGCTCGGTTCATTTGACCTGACTGTTATGTTTTCATGCTGTATTGTCTGATGGAGCACCATAACCTTCGCCTTCATTTCTCCTAGGCTCCTGAACAACATAGCAAATGTTTGATAGTCTGGTTTCAAAACCGTGCATATCTTCACGACATCGAACAATGTTTGTCCTTGTTTCACAAAGGGTGTCTGTTTGGGAATGGACTTGTGTCTGGAGCGCAGATATAACATTGTTTTGAGCTTGCATATCTTGATCATGAGGCAGTTTGGACGAGATTGCCTTAACAACCAACCCAGTATGACGTAGGAACGTGCTTTTGGCACTGTTAGTGGAGAGGTATTGACCCACTGCATCAAGAGCTGGCATTGCGGTTATAGTTGCCTCGCCACCTTCAGAAGGTGGTTCCACCATTTTTTCCATAGCTTGCTGAAAAGTTGAGTTTTTACGTTAGTAGTACCAGAACTGAAGATATTAAGGAGGCAGCAAAACCAAACAAAATAGATTTGGTCTATATACAAAACTTATTCTGGTGAACCCATGTAAAATATTAGTTGTATTTTACTACTAAGTACATAATAAAACCAGGTTCCAAACATATGACCATGTACCATGGCTAATGTATTGCCTATTTCTTCACATTGGATTGACAACTAAGGATAAAGAGACAAATTTTATAATACGGTAAGCATAGTATGACATCATTCATATCACAAAACAACTGAGAACAGACAAACATGCAATTGTAACATTATGTCGGCAAGTCCAGCACGGAACTAGATTATAGGTCAAGATCAAAGGAACATCACTCCTCTCTTTTTAACCTTGTAAGGTGCAATGATACGCAAAGACAATTGTCTATAAAATTGAAAAGAGTAATAGACATTGGCTGCAAACCGTGCAGTTCAAGGCACGAGTCAGACTAAGTAGTAGTTAAAAGGCATCAGGATTAAGGACTTACAACAGGCGCTTTGACTGGTGTAGTCATGCCCTTCGTCTTGCTAGTGTGACAGTCCTTGAAGATTTCCATAGCATTTGGTTCAGGTACTTTTTGGTCCTTGCAGGCTTTCCTCCGCATTTGGAACAAGTCAATATAGATCTGATAATATGGTAGAGTGAAAAGAGTGAAACAGCAGCTAATTACAAGAGCCTCGCAGTGTGCAATATAGCTACGAGATCTTGTCGTCTGTTGGAATTTCACTTTCGTATGGTTGGCCTTGTTCTTTGAATAGTTCACCTACAAGAAGATAGATTTGTGTGGCACATGGGTAAATAGGACTTCAACATGTGATCTGATCACATATATATAATGTACCGGATACTTTGGATCAGACCAGTGTTTAATGAGGCCTCTCTAGTCTTCATCCGATATATTGTCCACTAGAGATGTTTGGTCAAGTTCACTGTTAGCCTTGCCTTCAAAGTGAGTTTTCCTCAAGTTATATCGATACTGTCACAAAGCAGACTTGAAAACATGGGTGCAAGCTTGTGTGGTTGCATCATCTTGGCTATCCAACTTGAACCTCATCTGTTGAAAATTATGGGAGCCTCATTATCAGCAACCTAGAAAGTATGGGACAGAGCAAGATGATATTACTAGTTTCCATACATAACCATAGTTACAGATAAATGGTCGAGGAAGGTGTTGAACTGGGTTTCGTCTTTGTCATTCCTGTACTGAATCCATGTTGGGAGGATACGTACATGCCACCTAATGGCAACCGCTGCCTCTGATACTAACTTGGCTGACTTTGTAGCATCAAGTGGCCTATTTAAACTTGCCTCAAAACGGATCTCCATTCTTCCTCCTCTAGATTTAGTTAACCTATTGAGCATTATCCCTGATGTTTGTTTCCTCTTGCGCCTAGGTGCTAGTACAACAACGAACATAGGAAGTGTTAGTGTACATCAAACTGTGAGACTACATATAAAGAAGCATGCAACTGTAACTTGACTCCAGCAACTACCTTCTTCCTGTTGAAGATCAAAAAATTCATCTGATCTTGCCAACTCATCTTGTGTCAAGAGTGCTTTGGAAGTAGTGTCAGGTGGCAAGGGAGCTCGGGAACGTGCTGCTAGCTGAGTTGACCAACGACTAAATCATGCAGCTAGTGGTATGGTCAAAGGCATTGCAACAACTAGGGATGTCTCTGCTTGTTTGGTGGTAGCCATTTGTTTCTGTTTGGCTTATTCTCCAGCTCGTGTAGCATGGGATACCCTGTTTGTAAAATTTTCCTCTGGACTTTGACCTTCTATTGCACCATCAGTACCAGCAGAATCTGCAGGATTCTTCCGCTTCCTGTTCCCTATCAATCTGTGTTGCTTCCTCTTTCTCTGTGCCATGTTAAGTCAAGCCGACAAGAAAAACGAATAAAAATTTAGTTCTTCAGAACAAATTGATGCGTGATACAGACGAACTGAACTTTGATGCTAGACAACCACATGATAGGAGGTTGTAATATGTACGAAAAATAGGACGACATGAGATAACTAGAACTATGATGTGTAAACTACTAAACTAAGTAGAAGACATTTCACTAAATTGGAAGCAATGCAATGGAAGGTAGACACCATATGAAAGATGCTACAAATATCGCTCTGCCAAGTTAACAGTGTCTCATCATTAATGGTGTTTAAACAAATGTGAAGCAATACAAGAAATAAATCATATGCAAGATGTAAACAACATCACACTACCAAGTTAAAGGTCTCCCGTCATTAGTGCCATTGCATATTCATAGCTTATGATGTGTAAACTAAGGAGAAGGCATTTCAATAAATTAGAAGCAATGAAAGCTAGACACCATATGAAAGATGCAACGAATATCACTCTACCAAGTTAAAATTGTCTCGTCATAAGTGCCATTTCAACAAATTAGAAGTAGTACAAGCTAGAAAAGAATGCGAGATGTAACCTATATCACACACCCAAGTCAAACGTGTCTTATGATAAGTGATTGTTGTAGGTTACACAACAGTAGTACTTTGATGTAATAACATGGTGTGATAGACAGATATTGTATGTTCTAGAAACAGGAACATGTGTCTTATTCACAAGTATAATGTGTAAAGTAAGTAGATGGAATTCAACAAAATTAGAAGCAATACAAGCTAGACATCATACATAACATGCACCCACATATAAAAGTGCCAAGTTAGAGGGAGCACCTGTGATGGTGCACTAGGGGAGACGTGCTCATCATCAACACAGCTATGTTGAGTGTCTATGCATGTGTTGTCTTAGAAATCATCTTGGGGGGATGGAGAAGTAGAATTTGTAGAGGCCCTCAGTTTGGAAGGAGCACCTTTATCCGCTGCCTTGCTAACTTTCTTCCGTTTTATTGATTTTCAATTGTCAAGTAAAACCGACAAGAAAAAGCAATAAAATTCACTCTTCGGAACTCATTCGTGCATGATACTGACAATCACTACTTTGATGTAAGGCAAACACATGATACCAGGATGGAATAATACGAAAAATAGGACGACATGTCATATTCACAATTGTTTGTGTAAACTAAGAAGAAACCATTTCAACAAATAAGAAGAAATGCAAGCTAGACACCACATGAAAGATGCAACCAATATGACTTTGCCAAGTTAAAAGTGTCCCATCATAAATGGCATTTCAACAAATTAGAAGCAGTGCATGCTATAAATCATATGAAAGATGCAACTAATATCACACTGCATATACTAAAGGTGTCGCGTCATATTGATTGATGTGGGATACAAAAAAACAATAATTTTATGTAAGGACATGCTTAATAGACAGATGTACTATGTACTAAAAACAGGAAGGCACGTCACATTAATAGGTATAATGTATAAACTAAGCAGAATAGCACATGCAATTTAACCAGATTGGCAGAATTACAATCTAAACACCATGTGCAACATGCAACCACTATCATGCTGCCAATTTAGAGCAAGCACCTGTGATGCTAGTGTAGGGGAAATGCGGTAATCAACTACATATCTATGTTCACTATCTTCATCTAGCCTTGCGGTTTCTTGAGAATCATGTCAAGAGGCTGACACTGCATTCTTTAAATGAGGATATTTACTCATAATAGTCCACTGGCCTGACTACCTCATCATAAGTGATTGATGAGGGATACACAAGAACATTAGTTTGATATAAGAACATGGTTAATAGACAGATGTACTAGTATGTACCAAAAACAGGAAGGCATGTCATATTCAAAGGTATAATGTGTAAGCTAAGCAGATGCAATTTAACCAAATTGGAAGCAATACAAGCTAGACATCCCGGTGGAGTGGTGAGCATGATCATCTAGGACCTGAGAGCCTGGTGGGAGGCAGGCTTCTTCGCCACCATCGTGGCTTTTTAGTTGGCTTCCAGGTGATTCTTGTCTGTGCTAGGCTTGTCACTGGCTCGGCCAATGCCTTGACTAGCTATTTGTCTTCTGGTGCTCACAGGATGGTGGTTCATGTAAAAAATATCTTTCCTTATCTTAATAAAGACTGACTTTAGCCTTTCGAATACAAGCTAGACACCATATGCAACATGCAACCACATATGGCAGTGTGGAGTTAAAGCAAGCACCTGGGATGGTGGTTCATTGCGAGCGAGGTCATCAACTCCAGAGCTACGTTTACCGTCTCCATCTGCTGACACTGCACCTATTATAAGGTTGAAACATGTCTGGCCTATCCACGTACGACACTGGAGCGGCTTCTCTCTTTTCTTTTTTGCTTCTCTCATAGCAGCAGAGTCTGAAATACCTTACATAAAAACACAATAGTGAGAGTATGGGTGAAGTGTGTGCAGAACTAGTGCACTGTAAAAGTAGCAGATAGCAGGTGGCTAAAAAATAAATGATAAGAGACATATGATATCTCTACAACATTGCATGGCAAACAAAATTAGATTCTACTCCGTATGATTTTGTAATATATGAGCACAGGAAATGCAGGTACTCCTCCAGCACACCACCACATGTGGTCCTATCAAGATAACAATCGGCTAAAAATAAATAGGTCAGTTGATTTTTTTATGAATCGTCTGATCTATAAGGAAACAGCAGATGGCCTTTGTCTACCTCCCGCCATTCACTATTGACGATCTTTCTTGAACCGCCAGCGACCACCAGCCCAGACCCTTGCCTCCCCCGCCCCGCCCTCCCATCGACCTCACACCACCGTCGTGCTTGGCAGTGCCCCCAGGCCATCCCTTTAATCCAGGCCGACCTTCAGATTGGGCGCCAGCAGCTCTAGGCCCCACATGCCCCTAAGATAAACACCGAGGCGCTGCTTCCCCGGCGTAATAGGCGGACTAGCGCCTATTACGTAGGGGAATGCTTTCATCAATTGTGAATCAACTGACCAGGAATTGACATCCAAGGGGGTGACGGACCTCTAGCTAAGGTGAAATAATATATGAGGAGAAACCTTGTGCATCGCAAGTTACTAGGAACATCTAGTATCAAGAAGAATCGGTCAACTAGTGTCTTCTGTGGGATGGAATACCATGGAAGCAGACACATAAGATTTGCATGAATAAGGGAAGAGGAGTACCATTTCCGGTTGCCAGTGTGGTCGCCTCCATATGCCACGTCGATCTTCTTATTTTTGCGGGGGAAACCGATGTTTTGGAGGAGGGTGCAGGCTTGGACGAACCCATGGCCAAATTGTTGGCTGTGTTGCCGTGGTTGTATGTCGACAGAGGGGAAGCAGATCTGAGGTAGCGAAGGATGGCGTAGCAGGAACAACTCCGGTGCGGTGGACGGTGCCGAAGTAGGAGCGACAGCGGTGAGGCGCAGGACGGCATGGTTGAACTGGCTTGGGTACGAAAGGCTCGACCGCGGCTTCAACTACTAGCCTTGGAGGGCGTTGCGGTTGAGGTTGCAATGGACGGCGACGTCGGGGTATCGGCTCCGGCGTGATGGAGGAGGGCGGCGGTTGATGGGTGGGATGGGGTGGTGGACGGAGGACGCTGGGATTTCATGGCTGGTGGGGAGGTAGTTTTGGCGCCCATAGAGTACGAATGTGGAATCGACGGGGGGGGAGCTAAGGGAGAACCATGTTTCGGTCTGGGACGCGCTTGTTTTTGGCTTTTTTGAACAGATGGGATGCACTTGTTTTAAATTTGGGGAAAGTACAAACTTTGCCCCCCTCTTAAATTTTGGACCTACTGCGGGTCGGGGGTAGGATGGAAATCCCAGGTGTCCCAAATAGTGGGCGGGAGCGATTTCGGCCGCACGCATGTGTGCTTAGGCGGCCATTGTGTATGAATGTTTTTCGGAGGCGGTTGTGTGGCGTTTAGATGAAGCTACAAACCAACCCCGGTTTAGACCTTTGGACGTCGGGCCGGTAGGTTTCACGGGTTAGAGTTCGAAAAGTAATTTCCTTCTACTACCAAACATTGGTCTCACACGGTATCAGGCGAGTAGAGGCTCCTTTGGCGCTTCGTTCGAAATTTTGAAACAGAAGAATTCACATTTAGAGTACTCTTGAACTTTGAGGATTGACTAAATAGCCAATGTTAAATTTGACCTTGTATGTTTGAAAACCTCATTAAATCATCTGCTTGACACTTGAAAATCCTATAACTACGATTATTTTGGAATGGAGGATCTAAATTTGAATCTATTTTGTACACGACTATATATGCTATTATGTACAAAATCAGAGCAAAGATTGGTGCCCCCATAATTTAGGTATGATATACAAATGCCATGATATCGAGTTCAAATAATTGAATGGACTTCATCTTGAATTCTATTTTTTAAACCACCTTAAGTTGAATTCAAATGTATGATAGTTCATAGCTAGCTATTTATAATGTTCATTGTGTAACTTTCGTATGTATCATGTGCTTTACACACACAACATGAACTATAATCATATTTTTTATTCGATTGCTAAAGTGATGCATTGTCTGGAGTTCAAAATACTAACTAGGTGGATCAATTATGTCGAATAATAACATAGACATGCTCAAATTCGATAGAATCTAGATGTCTGATGGATCAATGGCCGTTCCTTACGTGAATTGCAAATATCATGATCCCATTCTAATATTTGGATACAATTTATATCTTTAATAAATGTGTACATCAGTCTTTTACGTGTAGTTTCACTCTCCATTGGTGGTATCTCACCCATGCTCACACACTCTCTCCCGAGGTGTCTTTCTCACAGACATGCTCTCGATATAACCCTCTCTCCCTCTCGTAACCATTTACGACTGTTTTCACGAACCTTTATCATAAGCACTCTTCCTCTCATAAGCATACACACGCACAATCCCCATCAACCCTTTCTATATACATAGACCTACCTACGTGTCTCCTGTACGCACATTATCTTTAGGCCTGTCTCTCATGCATTGTCTCACACCTCTTTTCCTAATCGATGAGTATGATTATAGCAGAGCATTCTGTAGGATGCCCCATAAAGTTAGGTTGGATGAATAGTAATATCAGAGATAAGTGGTTACCTTAGTCCGAGAACCTAGGGTTACAAATCCTAGTGGGCTTTGTCAGTGGACACGCAGAGTCCTTCACCATTCTGCTATCTTTGTCTTGTATGACTAGTCATCCATGGGTCTCCCTAAATGCGTCATGGGCCGACCAATGTGGCGTAGGATGGAACCGAACCAAGGGCCTCACCTCGACCCACCAGACCTCAGGCGGTGACACACCCTCTGCCCCAGGTCTCGTTATCTTCTCACACCCACACATACCAACACAGACACCACACAAAAAAAAATTCTCCTCGTGCCTCTATCCCCTCCCCCCTTGCATATACACACTCAAGGGAATCTCCCACCATGACATCATATTCCTCTCTCTCTCTCTAGACCTCTCTCATTTCTTGTGCTATCTCTCCCACGCCCCCTCCCCCCGCCGGCCCCTCTATCCATGCCTCTCTCGAATACGTAATACACACACATACCTCTCTAGGCCCTGTCAAATACATCAACTACACATTCACACATGTTACATCATGTACCCCATTGATCTAAAAAGCCCTCTCTTCACGTTTATTTCGCATACAACATTCCTTTTGAATAAAGTGTGGCCAATTTTTTTTAGAATTTCTAAATATAGACAGCATTACAAAGTTATATGGAGGAGTATGAACGTTAATTTGCATTGCATGGTGCCCACAATGATATTTTTTCTGCACTGTGAATTTTTATATTTTTATACTATATATAAAGTTAGTCATAATAAAGAGAAACAAAGAGCATCTCTCTCTCCATCGCATACACCCCCTCTACGCACCTTTCACGTACGCACACAAACTATCTCCAGGTCCTCTAAAAGTAAGCCCCCAGCACATTCACGCATGTTTCATCTTTCTCTCGTGATATATACAGTGACGATCATTGTATTTGAAGTGAAAGCACGATATGTACATTGGACATCAGAATCCACTCATTACGGTCACCCTTTACGTTTTGTGGTTATTATACAGTCATGGGCCCACCGTACATCTTTGTATTTTCTCAAGACATGACTAGTTGACCAGTTAAACGCTCCACATGGCACCTCTAGTGTTGCATCACATTATCTCACTACCATTGGGCCCACCTGTCGGCTTGTATCTACTCTACATCTACATCTACACTCTTATAATTATACTACACTCTTATAGAAAACAGATTTGGTGATGATGGTGTGCCTGCCATCCTGCAGTATAGGCTGTCCGATTTATATCTGACGGATAGGAAGGAAATTGTGCAATTTTGCAAAAAGGTACCCACATACCTCTCCAGATTGGCAAATAAGGCCTTCTCTCGTTCATCATTTTCTCTCACAAGATAAACTAGTCTACAAATGCATCTTGATGTTACGTGCAACGCACGAGCATCTTGCTAGTAAGAATGAAAACAAACTAGAAAAAAATATTGGACAGTGGTTCGAAGTCATGACCGCGGGCACAACGGACAAGGTGGCGTTGTATTGGTATGCTGAGCCGTCTGTTTTAACACACAGGAGCTGGTGTGGTGATTATACACACACGCACGCATGCACACGAACTACATGCATGGAATACTCACACGGACACACGCAGCCACGCACACACGCAACACTCACATGCACACACGCACGCATGCATGCACACAAGACACGACCAACACACACTCTCACGCTAAGTGCTCAACCTACACGTGCATGTGCACACATCAGGCCATGACAGACACATACACAACCAGGTGATTCCCGCGCACGGGTTGGAGTCTTGTCGCGCCTGCATAAATTTGTGCTCATCTGACCTTTTTCCTATGTGAACTGACGGGTGGGACCCACAAGGAACATGGTCAATTTAACTAGTCAACATGGTGCCACGCAGACTATTTGGCCGGTCAACGGAGTGCAATCTGATGCTGAACGGTGAGCAAGTGATTGTATAATCACCGTAAAACGTATATAGTGACCGTAATGAGCGTATTCTGAAGTTCGGTGACCGTATTATGCTTTCTCTCCGTAGGCCCTCCAAAACTACATCTCCACACGTTCTCGCATGTTACATCTAACAAATATGCAATACAACACTACTACTGCACTCTAACACAACAATTCATATGTGTTTTTAGTTTTACTAGATATCATATTGTTACTTAATTATTCAATTTGCATACATTAAAATTGCCTTTGAAATGGATGGCCAGTATCATCTACCGTGCGGGAAAAATCCCACCCTTTCCTATTTAATCGGGTTTGTGTTGATGGATCGTGCGAAACAACAAAACTATAGTACTATACAGTACAAGTGACAGTTCACTGGGCCACTGTGTCGTGTACTCCTCCATCGTAAGAGTGGAGCATTCGCTTTCATAAATTTTCTAGTCCCTTTCGCCGACATGTGGGACATCAAGCTACCGGGTCCACGTGCCATACCGAAATACAGTGCAGAGCAGCAGGGGTGAATCACCCCAGTCATGGCGCCGGCATAGTAATGAGCAATGAGGCATCAAATCACAAAGCTGCACCTTTTCGGTAGTTAAGTTGGAGGGACGAAGTAATAATAATGCTAGTAAAAAAAGAAGTTGAAGGGATGAAGCACCATCATTTCACTCATTGATGAATCCTCTTATCCCCCATGTTCTTCAAGTTAACCACGTGTTGCTTCTGTCATTGTTCTGCCTCATGTGGGACGCGGATCAGCTTGGTAAAGCACTGACATGTGGGACCACATGTTAGCAAACCGCCAAGCCAACGTCCTTTAAAAATAAGAAACCTCCGCCACCATCCGCGCGGCAAAATCACCTCCTTTTTACTAATCTTGATTCTATAATTTTTTAGAACAATATAATTGAGATTTGTATAGATAGCATACATGAGCAAAACCAAGTGGTATGGTTAAGGTCATCCACAATGTGTAGCCAAATGTGAAAATAGCTTTTTTCATCGATGGGAACCATTGTGGACAGTGCTGTGAAAGCCAAAAAGATGGAACCGAAGCTCCCTGATTGATTGATTGATTGATTGAAGGAATAGAAAAATGCAATGTCTCTCCTCTTTCTCCCGTGCTTGGACGCATGTACAATATAGAGCACAGAGTCTACTCCCCTGTCCCTTCTATCACAAATCACAAAAAGCAGTGAGGCGTCGAATCACAAAGCACGGACGAAGCAACCATCATTTCACTCTTCGCTGACTCCGCTTCTCCATCGTCTTCTTCGAGAAACCACCTCACCGCACTAAGATGGATGGATGACGCTATTGTGTACTAGTAGTACTAGTACATTTACGCGTCCTTTGGTTCAACGGACTTCCTGGATGCAAATAAGGCGGTTGTCTCGGCTTGCAGACGGCACTTGCGAACGACTTACCGTGGTCTCCCTCAATGGTGTTCTCTGTCGAACACACTTCGCAAAACCACAACGTTCGAGATATCAGTGATGTCACCGCAAGGGGGAAGGAAGTCAAACAGTTACTACCTCCATTTTTTGTACACAAGGCCAGTATATCAAAATTACAATTTGCAAAAGGCCACTAACACTAATCGAGGCAAAATTGATGGGGTTTGCCTCGTACTAGCAACCAAGGACATTAATATAACCTTGCATGCTTGCGGAAGTGAGAAGGTTTGTTTGCATGGCGCTGCATTAATCAAGCGATGAGGAGTGAGATGGTTAGCTCTTTGGGCTTTGGAGAAAAAAATATGCATTAATTGACATGTTAAACGAGGATTTGTATCGATTAATCCCGCGAAGGAAAACCCTGCCTTTCTTTTTTAACACTATTACTCCTAGTATGTACGTACTTATCCTGTTTGGGTCTAGGCATTGCATTGCCATACTTCGCCACACATTTTTGCCAAGCTTTCCTAAAGCTTTCAAATGACTAGCAAGATGCCCATGCATTGCACGGAACATCAAGATGCATTATTTTACAAAACACCTGCTGTGATTGACCCATGCAAGAGTAATCCCATGTGTAAAAACTAATGATATCTCAAGAATTTTATCGAAAAAATGGTATCTCGAGAATTTCATCGAAAAAATGATATCTCGAGAAAGATGAGAGATAAGGTGAGGAGGAGTGGGGCATGGTGGTGACTGGTGGTCGGACTAGGCGGAGGCATGGGGATGGACGGTGCCGGCAGCGGCCACCATGCCAGATTGTTCCAGAGACTTCCTTTTTAATTGCTCAGCAAGTGGTTGTGGGAGATAAGGATGAATGAGGCAAGGCCTTATTTGTAAATGTGGAGAGAGGTGCGGGTTTTTTTGTAAAATTGTCATAGTTTGCTTTCTATTCGCCAGATGTAGATCGGACGGTCTATATTACAAGATGGCAGGCACACCATCATCACCAACTCGGTTTTTTATAAGAGTAGAGAAAAGGAGGTACACTTGCGCACGGCTGTCGTGGTCGCACCGCACCCTCACACGGTCGCTCCTACACGCCGCGGTCGCATCACACCCTCACACAGTCGCTCCTACACGCCGCAAACCGAACCAAGGGAACGCACCCTCACTGACATGTGCTACCGCTGACAGATATTTTTTGTTCATACATTATATTTATCCAACACACATGTTGGGGTGGATCCGTACGACCCATGTGGTGGTCTGTTGGGGAAGAAGAAGAGATGAGGAAGAAGGGTTAGGAGATGTAGGATATTCATCCAACCGCCTGAAATGGTAGACTGGCCGAAATGTTAAAGTCAGGCGACTTGCATAACAATATATGTTTTTACACAGCAAAAGATCACCCTAAAAAATACACAACAACAGATCCCTAAAAACAACAACATAAAGAAAAACTATCACTGCTCACTGAACGAGACGGCCTCGTTGTCTTTGGCTGCCCGCGCAAACCAGCCATAGCTACCGACGTGTGTCTCCGCACCATGGTTTTCCTCCGCCTCCAGCTACTCGTTCACGCGGAGCGTGCGGGTGCTCTGCACGGACGAGAGCACCACCTGGTTCAAGTAAAGGACGTCCGGTTCCGCCTGCAGGAGGGCCTCAATGGCAACGGCATTCGCACGCTCCATGTCGAGTTGAGCCTCCGCCGCCTAGTTCAAGTCCAGGACATCCGGTTCCGCCTGCAGGAGGGCCTCGATGGTAGCGGCATCCATGCGCTCCGCGTCGAGTTGAGCCTCTGCCACCCGGTTCAAGTCCAAGACGTCTGGTTTCGCCTGCAGGAGGGCCTCGATGGCAGCAGCATCAGCACGCTCGGCGTCGAGTTGAGCCTCCGCCACATGGTTCACATCCACGACATCCGGTTCCGCCTGCAGGAGAGCCTCGATGGCAGTGGCATGCACATGCTCCACGTCGAGTTGAGCCTCTGCCTCCCGGTCCTCCTTTAGTATCGCAAGGTTGAACCGCTAGTCCGCCTGCACCATGGGGGACCTAGACATCGGCACGAAGTCAACGTCCATCGTCTCATTCCCATCGGGGGCCTTCTGCGCCGCGACCTCCGCCATGAACATTGGATCGGCTTCCTCCTCCTCGTAGCTGGGCTCGAGAGAACTCGTGGATTGGCTGCAAAGCGAGCTTGCGAACGGAGGTCTGTGGCGCCGACCGCCGCCATGATTTCTGTGCGGCGCTCCGGCGTGAGCATCTTGTAGTATGTGATCTTGCGGCGCACCATGGATTTCCGGCGAACTAGGGGACGCTTGATGCGGGCTAGGGGATCGAAAGGTGGGGGAACGGGCTGGAGAGAAGGTGTGGTTTTGGGGCAGTGGCTGCCGTAGGCCGAGGAGCGAAGGTTCTGTTGTGAAAAGTGGTTCCTGTGATGTCCGGTCAACCGGTTTTGACTATGCACCTCTCTTGTCGCGTTCACGTTGCACCCCGGCATGCTGGACCCTCCATGTCGTTCATCGAATGGAACACGCTTTGTCTTGCGTTTTCGCTCGCTTGTGGGACCGCAATTGAGAGCAAACCGACGTCCCTCCCTGAAAGTGCTATTTATCGACTAGAGGGGGGTGAATAGGTGATTTTTATGAAAGTCTTCAAAACACGGGGGCTTTGAAGACAAACAGTAGAAATGAACCTATTGATATGCAGCGGAAGGAAGACTACACTAGACAAGCCATAGTCAAGTAAGCAATGAAGTGAAAGCACGAAGACTATCAGCAGCTAGGTAGTATGGATCAAGATGGAAGAAAGTATGAAACCAGTCAACAATAGTCTTCACATAGTGAAGTCAATCATATCATGCAAGTAGGCAATGACTTCACGAAGACAAACTGTAAGTAAAGAGAGAGGTAAGGATAGAACTAGTTGCTTGGTGAGGACATGTATTTGTTGGATCAGTTCCAGTTGCTGTGACAACTGTACGTCTGGTTAGGGAGGTTGAGATTCAACTCAGAAGACCGCGTCTTCACCTTATTCCCCTTGAGCTAAGGACACACAGTCCTCGCCCAATCACTCTGGTAAGTCTTCAAGGTAGACTTCCAAACCTTCATAGACTTCATTCACTGGCAATCCATAATGACCCTTGGATGTTCAGAACGCGATGCCTAACCGGCTAGAGGATTCACAGTCCTCAAGTGTAATAAGTCTTCAGATCATACAGACAGAAAGACTTCAGTGATGCCTAACACTCTCTGGCTCTGGGTGTTTAGGGCTTTTTCCTCGCAAGGATTTCTCTCTCAGAGGCTTCAAGGTGGGTTGCTATCAAACGAAAAAAGCCATGCACTAACTCTGAGAAGCCACCAATTTATGGTGTAGGGGGTAGGCTATTTATAGCCACTAGGCAACCCGACCTGATTTGTCCAAAATGACCATGGGTCACTAAGGAACTGACACGTGTTCCAACGGTCAGATTTCAAACACATGTGACTGCTTAACTTGGGCTACAAGTAAAGCTGACTCATCCAACTCTGGATAAGATTTGCTCTCACTGTCTTCACTCGAAGACTTAGGATTTGGTTGAGCATCACTTTAGTGACTCTGACTTTGTTCACTGGGACCCCACTTAATAGTACGCTGGTTCCTATGACTAAACAAAGAAGAAAAGGAAACTATGAAACAACTATGTCTTCGCACTCCATAGTCTTCACGTGAATGTCTTCTCGAGTCACAGTCTTCATTGTGAATATCTTCACATACCACCATTGTCTTCAATGTCTTCACACATTTTAGGGGTCATCTCCGGTAGGTAAACCGAATCAATGAGGGACTACTACCTGTGTTATCCTACAGTTCTCACAAACACATCAGTCCCTCAACCAGGTTTGTCATCAATACTCCAAAACCAACTAGGGGTAGCACTAGATGCACATACAATCTCCCCCCTTTTGGTGATTGATGACAAACTGGTTGAAGTTTTCAACAGGGATAAAAGTGTGTGAAATTGTAAAGGATTATTGTATTGTCTTCATAAGTAGCAAAAGGCTCCCCCTGAAGAGGTGCATATAAGTATTTTGCTTTTGAATGCAAATGCACATGGCAGGTTGTACTTGTGGAGATCCTCTTCAACATATGAAGACAATTCATCATGCATGAAAAGATATAATGCAGATAATGACATGCATAATGATAAATGGACGTCTGCAAAATGACTTCGCGCGGAATTTATCGTCGCACATGCGGAATATATCATCGCATCACATAGTTGACAGAAAAGGTAGCAAACGACCATCAAGTTTAAGTGTTACAACTCAAAAGAAACAAATGTATCTAAAGCGAGAGTTGTAAGCACTTGGCAAAAGAATCGCAACCACCCTGATGGACCCGCGTGAAGACTATCAACCCATATGTTTCTCCCCCTTTTGGCAGTGAGGACCAAAAAGGTTTGAAGACATAGAGCTTATACTAGTTCCCATGAGGAGTAGGCGAAGCAGCAGGGTCGTTGTTGAGGTCTAGTGGTGTAGAAGAACTTGGTGCAGTGTTGATTTGAGGCGAAGTTGTAGTTGGTGAAGTAGCATCATCTTCGTCATCAATAACTCTAGCATTGATAGTTGCAGCTGAGGATGAGTAGTCAGAGTCTTCAAGTGAGGGAGTCCGACGCAAGTGAATGTTCCTGGGTGGAATGGAATCAAACTTGAATCTCTCAGTGAAGCCATCTTGTTGAAGATCATCTTCAGAGCTCAGCAATGTTAGACTCTTCCAGGACCGCTGACAGGTTTCATGAGTGACAAATGCATTCTTGGTGGCAAGGTTGCGAATGGGATTAACATCCACCAAGAGGCTCTGCATTTGACACTTGAGCCAGTCATGATGCTTATCCTGTTTTCGATGCAGGGCGACGAGAAGCTCTCAGTCATTGAGAATACGAGATTCCTTCCGAGGCCTTTGGGCAATTGTGCTTTCAGTGGCTTTAGTATGTGCACGAGGTGCACGTGTATTTCCAGCCAAAGGATAAACAAGAGAGGCAGCAAGAACTTCTTCTATGGGTTGAGTGAAGCTTTGGTGATTGGCATTGTGAAGATATAGTGGCTCCTTGGCAGGTTCAGGGTAGATGGCATCGACAGACATATCAACCTCTGGCAGGAAGACGAGATGATTGCGCGCCGAGGGCTAATAGTTGACAGAGGAGTGAAGCTTGATGAGGCGCATTACCCATGGAGCATAAAATTTCAGACCAAATAGATCAGAGCCAGATGCAGCCAATTGCCTGATGAAGAAGTCTTGAGCATTGAAGTAGATGCCATTGAAGATATAGAAAATCAATGTCTTCATTGCTCCTTCAAGCTTCGATGTAGGAGAATGTCCTTTGACATGCCATAGAGTTCGCCTGATAATATGATAAATAGTGCGGGGCAAATACTCTAGGTCTTCAACAAAGAACTCCTTTGGATATTCAGCGTCTTGTGGAAGTGGCTTCATCATGCTCAGCATTTGGCTCATGTTTGGCTCTGGCTTCTGGAAGATGCTCTCCAAAGCATTATGGTGCAGCTGACAACCTGGTTCGTAGTGTTCACCAGGAGTGGGCGGGGCAGTAAGCTCAATTATATCTTGGGCTTTGGCTTCATGGCGTACATCGCCTGTCATCCACTCAAGGATCCAAGTCTTTGGATCCCTGTAGTAGCTGCGAATGTGGAGAGTTGCATAGAATTGTAGCAGAAGCTCTTCATTCCAATGCTCTTTATCGGTCACAAACTGTAGAAGGCCAGCATCTCTGAAGCAGTCAAGGGCTTCTTCCAGGCAAGGCAGGCCAGCCATGGCTTCGCAGTCTAGACGCATATGGGGGAAAATGTGCCCCTGATTGTATAGTATGCAGGAAGAGTAACTGCGTTGCTGATAACTCCAGAACCTATCAGATGATATTCTTGGCTTGGAATATGGGTTCTTGGCGCTATCAAAGAAGGTGTTGTGTGCAATGAAACCATTCACATTAAACGATCCTGGTGAAGTTGCAGTACCTGGGAACCTTGGCAGCCTTGGCTTTGGCTTCTGGACCTGAGGCCTGTGCTCCACATGATAGTCAAATTGAGGTCCTGGAGCAGGAAGAGGAACCATAATAGGCCAACAAACCATGAAAGGTTGGCCGCGATCGAATGCCAGCTCAATTTTATGAGGTCTTGGAGGTGGTACAAGAGTGTCGGTATTGACATGGGCTTGAAGTTGCACAATGGTTTCAGGTGCAACATTGACTTCAGGGGTAGTATTGGCTTCAGGCACCGTATTCACTTCAGGCGCCACATGAGCTTCAGCCATGACAACGTCATTGGCTTCAGTGTTGTTGTTTGTGGCCGCCTCATTATTTTCAACCTCCACTTGAGTAGCTGGAGGGTCTGGCACAAACTCGTTCTTCTTGAGAACATTTTCTTGGTTGGTAGGGGGTGTGGCAACTTGCTCTTCTTCTTGATGGGGTTTTGGTGGTTCTTGTTGATCATCAGCTGATGCAACCGAAATGTCTTCAGTAGCTTTTGCTTCAGACTCAGAGACGTTCACATTTGGAGTGGCGTTAGGGAACACTTGTCGTGCCACTGAGTTGTGTTGCTCTTCTCCTTCTGGAACGCTCGATGGAGTGACTTGTGGCCTTGGTCCTTTGAGAAGCCTGCGGAGTGCGGGCGACGCCTTTGGAGAGGGAGTCGGCTGGACCACAAAGTCATCATCTTCAAGCACCGGAGTGGTGGCTTGAGGTGGGGGAGTACTTGGGGACTCTTTGCTGGGGAACGTAGTAATTTCGAAATTTCCCTACGCACACGCAGGATCATGGTGATGCATAGCAACGAGAGGCGAGAGTGTTGTCCATGTACCCTCGTAGACCATTAAGCGGAAGCGTTATGACAACGCGGTTGATGTAGTTGTACGTCTTCGCGATCGACCGATCCTCGGTACCGAACATACGGCTCCTCCACGTTCAGCACACGTTTAGCTCGGTGACGTCCCGCGAACTCACGATCCAGTAGAGCTCGGGGAAGAGTTTCGTCAGCATGACGGCGTGGTGACAATGTTGATGAAGCTACCGCAGCAGGGCTTCGCCTAAACACCGCGACAGTATGACTGAGGTGGATTATGGTGGAGGGGGGCACCGCACACGGCTGGGAGAGATCTTTGTGACCAACTTGTGTGTCTAGAGGTGCCCCTGCCCCTGTATATAAGGAGTAAGGGGGAGGCCTACCAGCCCTTGTTGGTGCGCGAGGAGGAGGAATCCTCCTCCTAGTAGGAGTAGGATTCCTCCCTTTCCTACTCCTACTAGGAGGGGGAAAGGAAGGGGAAGAAAGAGAGGGAAAGGGGGCGCCGCCCCCTTCTCCTAGTCCAATTCGGACCAGAGTGAGGGGGCGTGCTGCCTGCCCTAGGCCGGCCCCTCTCTCTTTCCCTTATGGCCCAACAAGGCCCATTAGCCCCCGGGGGGTTCCGGTAACCCCTCCGGTACTCCGGTAAAATCCTGAGTTTACCCAGAACTCTTCCAATGTCCAAATGTAGGCTTCCAATATATCAATCTTTATGTATCGACCATTTCGAGACTCCTCGTCATGTCCGTGATCATATCCGGGACTCTGAACTACCTTCGGTACATCAAAACATATAAACTCATAAAACTGATCGTCATAGAACTTTAAGCGTGCAGACCCTACGGGTTCGAGAACTATGTAGACATGACCGAGACATGCCTCCGGTCAATAACCAATAGCGGAACCTGGATGCTCATATTGGTTCCTACATATTCTACGAAGATCTTTATCGGTCAAACCGCATAACACTATACGTTGTTCTCTTTGTCATCGGTATGTTACTTGCCCGAGATCCGATCGTCGGTATCCGAATACCTAGTTCAATCTCGTTACTGGCAAGTCTTTTTACTCGTTCCGTAATGCACTATCCCGCAACTAACTCATTAGTTGTATTGCTTGCAAGGCTTATAGTGATATGTATTACCGAGAGGGCCCAGAGATACCGCAATCGGAGTGACAAATCCTAATCTTGATCTATGCCAACTCAACAAGTACCATCGGAGACACTTATACAACACCTTTATAATCACCCAGTTACGTTGTGACATTTGGTAGCACATAAAGTGTTCCTCTGGTATTCGGGAGTTGCATAATCTCATAGTCATAAGAACATGTATACGTCATGAAGAAAGCAATAGCAGTAAACAAAAACGATCAAGTGCTAAGCTAACGGAATGGGTCAAGTCAATCACATCATTCTCCTAATGATGTGATCCCATTTGATCAAATGACAACTCATGTCTATGGTTGGGAAACTTAACCATCTTTGATCAATGAGCTAGTCAAGTAGAGGCACACTAGTGACACTATGTTTGTCTATGTATTCACACATGTATTATGTTTCCGGTTAATACAATTCTAGCATGAATAATAAAAATTTATCATGAAATAAGGAAATAAATAATAACTTTATTATTGCCTCTAGGGCATATTTCCTTCAGTCTCCCACTTGCACTAGAGTCAATAATCTCGATTACACAATATTGATTCTAACACCATGGAGCCTTGGTGTTGATCATGTTTTGCTCGTGGAAGAGGCTTAGTCAACGGGTCTGCAACATTTAGATCCGTATGTATCTTGCAAATCTATATGTCTCCCACCTGTACTTGATCTCGGATGGAGTTCAAGTGTCTCTTGATGTGCTTGGTTCTCTTGTGAAATCTAGATTCCTTTGCCAAGGCAATTGCACTAGTATTGTCACAAAAGATTTTCATTGGACCCGATGCACTAGGTATGACACCAAGATCAGATATGAACTCCTTCATCCAGACTCCTTCATTCGTTGCTTCCGAAGCACCAATGTACTCCTCTTCACATGTAGATCCCGCCACGATGCTCTGTTTAGAACTGCTCCAACTGACAGCTCCACCGTTTGATATAAACACGTATCCGGTTTGCGATTTAGAATCGTTCGGATCAGTGTCAAAGCTTGCATCAACGTAACCATTTATGTTGAGCTCTTTGTCACCTCCATAAATGAGAAACATATCCTTGGTCCTTTTCAGGTACTTCAGGATGTTCTTGACCGCTGTCCAGTGATCCACTCCTGGATTACTTTGGTACCTCCCTGCTAGACTAATGTCAAGGCACACATCAGGTCTGGTACACAGCATTGCATACATAAAAGAGCCTATGGCTAAAGCATAGGGAACACTTTTCATTTTCTCTCTATCTTCTGTAGTGGTTGGGCATTGAGTCTTACTCAACTTCACACCTTGTAATGCAGGAAAGAACCCTTTCTTAGCTTGATCCATTTTGAACTTCTTCAAAACTTTATCAAGGTATGTGCTTTGTGAAAGTCCAATTAAGCATCTTGATCTATCTCTATAGATCTTGATGCCCAATATATAAGCAGCTTCACCGAGGTCTTTCATTGAAAAACTCTTATTCAAGTATCCTTTTATGCTATCCAGAAATTCTATATCATTTCCAATCAACAATATGTCATCCACATATAATATTAGAAGTTGCTACAGAGCTCCCACTCACTTTCTTGTAAATACAGGCTTCTCCAAAAGTCTGTATAAAACCATATGCTTTGATCACACTATCAAAACATTTATTCCAACTCCGAGAGGCTTGCACCAGTCCATAAATGGATCGCTGAAGCTTGCCCACTTTGTTAGCTCCCTTTGGATCGATAAAACCTTCAGGTTGCATCATATACAACTCTTATTCCAAAAATCCATTCAGGAATGCAGTCTTGACATCCATTTGCCAAATTTCATAATCATAAAACACGGAAATTGCTAACATGATTCGGACGGACTTAAGCATCACTACGGGTGAGAAGGTCTCATCGTAGTCAACTCCTTGAACTCGTTGAAAACCTTTCGCAACAAGTCGAGCTTTGTAGACAGTAACATTACCGTCAGCGTCTGTCTTCTTCTTGAAGATCCATTTATTCTCAAGGGCTTGCCGATCATCGGGCAAGTCAACCAAAGTCCACACTTGGTTCTCATACATGGATCCCATCTCAGATTTCATGGCCTTAAGCCATTTTGCGGAATCTGGGCTCATCATCGCTTCCTCATAGTTCGTAGGTTCGTCATGGTCAAGTAACATGACCTCCAGAAATGGATTACTGTACCACTCTGGTGCGGATCTTACTCTGGTTGACCTACGAGGTTCGGTAGTAACTTGATCTGAAGTTTCATGATCATCATCATTAGCTTCCTCACTAATTGGTGTAGATGTCACAGGAACCGGTTTCTATGATGAACTACTTTCCAATAAGGGAGCAGGTACAGTTACCTCATCAAGTTCTACTTTCCTCCACTCACTTCTTTCGAGAGAAACTCCTTCTCTAGAAAGGATCCATTCTTAGCAACGAATGTCTTGCCTTCGGATCTGTGATAGAAGGTGTACCCAACAGTTTCCTTTGGGTATCCTATGAAGACACATTTCTCCAATTTGGGTTTGAGCTTATCAAGTTGAAGCTTTTTCACATAAGTATCGCAGCCCCAAACTTTCAGAAATGACAACTTTGGTTTCTTGCCAAACCATAGTTCATAAGGCGTCGTCTCAACGGATTTTGATGGTGCCCTATCTAACGTGAATGCAGCCGTCTCTAAACCATAAGCCCAAAACGATAGCGGTAAATCAGTAAGAGACATCATAGATCGCACCATATCTAGTAAAGTACGATTATGATGTTCGGACACACCATTACGTTGTGGTGTTCCGGGTGGCGTGAGTTGCGAAACTATTCTGCATTGTTTCAACTATAGGCCAAACTCGTAACTCAAATATTCTCCTCCACGGTCAGATCATAGAAACTTTATTTTCTTATTATGATGATTTTCCACTTCACTCTGAAATTCTTTGAACTTTTGAAATGTTTCTGACTTATGTTTCATTATGTAGATATACGCATATCTTCTCAAATCATCTGTGAAGGTGAGAAAATAACGATACCCACCGCGAGCCTCAATATTCATCAGACCACATACATCAGGATGTATGATTTCCAACAAATCTGTTGCTCGCTCCATAGTTCTGGAGAGCGGCGTTTTAGTCATCTTGCCCATAAGGCACGGTTCGCAAGTACCAAGTGATTCCAAAAGTCCATCAGTATGGAGTTTCTTCATGCGCTTTATACCCATATGACCCAAACGGCAGTGCCACAAATATGTTACACTATCATTATCAACTCTGCATCTTTTGGGTTCAACATTATGAATATGTGTATCACTACTATCAAGATTTAACAAAAATAGACCACTCTTCAAGGGTGCATGACCATAAAAGATATTACTCATATAAATAGAACAACCATTATTCTCAGATTTAAATGAATAACCGTCTCACATCAAACAAGATCCAGATATTATGTTCATGCCTAACACTGGCATCAAATAACAATTATTTAGGTCTAAACTAATCCCGAAGGTACATGTAAAGGCAGCGTGCCGACGGCGATCAAATCGACTTTGGAACCATTTTCCACGCGCATCGTCACCTCGTCCTTAGCCAGTCTTCGCTCAATCCGTAGTCCCTATTTCGACTTGCAAATATTAGCATCAGAACTAGTATCAAATACCCAGGTGCTAGTGCGAGCTCTTGTAAGCTGCACATCAATAATTTGTATATCACATATACCTATGTTCACCTTGCCATCCTTCTTATCTGCCAAATACTTGGGGCAGTTCCGCTTCTAGTGACCAGTCTGTTTGTAGTAGAAGCACTCAGTCTCAGGCTTAGGTCCAGACTTGGGTTTCTTCTCCTGAGCAGCAATTTGTTTGCCGTTCTTCTTGAAGTTCCCCTTCTTCTTCCCTTTACCATTTTCTTAAAACTGGTGGTTTTGTTAACCATCAACACTTGATGCTCCTTTTTGATTTCTACCTCCGCGGCCTTTAGCATCGCGAAGAGCTCGGGAATTGTCTTATTCATCCCTTGCATATTATAGTTCATCACGAAGCTTTTGTAGCTTGGTGGCCTTGATTGAAGAACTCTTTCAATGACACTATCAACAGGAAGATTAACTCCCAGTTCAGTCAAGTGATTATGATACCCAAACATTTTGAGTATATGCTCATTGAGAGAACTATTCTCCTCCATCTTGCAGCTATAGAACTTATTGGAGACTTCATATCTCTCAATCCGGGCATTTGCTTGAAATATTAACTTCAACTCCTGGAAAATATCATATGCTCCATGATGTTCAAAACATCGTTGAAGTCCCGGTCCTAAGCCGTAAAGCATGGCACACTGAACTATCGAGTAGTCATCAGCTTTGCTCTGTCAGACGTTCATACCATCTGGTGTTGCTCCTGCGGCAGGTTTAGCACTTAGTGGTGCTGCCAGGACGTAATTCTTCTGTGCAGCAATGAGGATAATCCTCAAGTTACGGACCCAGTCCATCTAATTGCTACCATCATCTTTCAACTTTGCTTTCTCAAGGAACGCATTAAAATTCAATGGAACAACAGCACGGGCCATCTATCTACAACAACATAGATAAGCAAAATACTATCAGGTACTAAGTTCATGATAAATTTAAGTTCAACTAATCATATTACTTAAGAACTCCCACTTAGATAGACATCCCTCTAATCATCTAAGTGATCACATGATCCATATCAACTAAACCATAACCGATCATCACATGAAATGGAGTAGTTTTCAATGGTGAACATCACTATGTTGATCATATCTACTATATGATTCACGTTTGACCTTTTGATCTCAGTGTTCCGAGGCCATATCTGCATATGCTAGGCTTGTCAAGTTTAACCCAAGTATTCTGCGTGTGTAAAACTGGCTTGCACCCGTTGTAGATGGACGTAGAGCTTATCACACCCGATCATCACATGGTGTCTCGGCACGACGAACTTTGGCAATGGTGCATACTTAGGGAGAACACTTTTATCTTGAAATTTACTAAGAGATCATCTTATAATGCTACCGTCAAACAAAGCATAATAAGACGCATAAAGGATAAACATCACATGCAATCAATATAAGTGATATGATATGGCCATCATCATCTTGTGCTTGTGATCTCCATCTCTGAAGCACAGTCATGATCACCATCGTCACCAGCGCGACACCTTGATCTCCATCGTAGCATCATTGTCGTCTCGCCAACTATTGCTTCTACGACTATCGCTACCGCTTAGTGATAAAGTAAAGCAATTACAGGGCAATTTCATTGCATACAATAAAGCGACAACCATATGGCTCCTGCCAGTTGCTACCTCTTGAGCTTGCGTTGGATTTCCCCGAAGAGGAAGGGATGATGCAGCAGAGTAGTGTAAGTATTTCCCTCAGTTTTTGAGAACCAAGGTATCAATCCAGTAGGAGGCCACACTCAAGTCCCTCGTACCTGCACAAAACGATAGCTACTTGCAACCAACGCGATTAGGGGTTTTCAATCCCTTCATGGTCACTTACGAGAGTGAGATCTGATAGATATAATATTTTTGGTATTTTTTTGGTATAGACATGCAAAGTAAAAAGTAAAAGGCAAAGTAAAAAAGCAAAACAAGATTTATGTGATGGAGATTGATATGATGAGAATAGACCCGGGGACCATAGGCTTCACTACTGGCTTCTCTCAAGAGCATAAGTATTCTACGGTGGGTGAACAAAGTACTGTTCAGCAATTGACAGAATTGAGCATAGTTATGAGAATATATAGGCATGATCGTGTATATATGCATGACATCCGTGATAAGTAGACCGAAACGATTCGGCATCTACTACTATTACTCCACTCATCGACCGCTATCCAGCATGCATCTAGAGTATTAAGTTAAAAACAGAGTAACGCTTTAAGCAAGATGACATGATGTAGAGAGATAAATTCATGCAATATGAAATAAACCCCATCTTGTTATCCTTGATGGCAACGATACAATACATGCCTTGCTGCCCCTTCTGTCACTGGGAAAGGACACCGCGAGATCGAACCCAAAGCTAAGCACTTCTCCCATGGCAAGAACTACCAATCTAGTTGGCCAAACCAAACGGATAGTTCGAAGAGACTTGCAAAGATAACCAATCATACATAAAAGAATTAAGAGAAGATTCAAATATTATTCTTAGATAGACTTGATCATAAACCCACAATTCATCGGTCTCAACAAACACACCGCAAAAAGAAGATTACATCGAATAGATCTCCACAAGAGAGGGGGAGAACTTTGTATTGAGATCCAAAAAGAGAGAAGAAGCCATCTAGCTACTAACTATGGACCCGAAGGTCTAAGGTAAACTAATCACACTTCATCGGAGAGGCTATGATGATGTAGAAGCCCTCCGTGATGACGACCCTCTCTGGCGGAGCTCTGGAACATGCCCCAAGATGGGATCTCATGGATATGGAAAGTTGCGGCGGTGGAATTAGGTTTTTGGCTCCCCTTCTGTTCGTTTGGGGGTACGTAGGTATATATAGGAGGAAGAAGTACGTCAGTGGAGAACCGAGGGGGCCACGAGGCAGGGGGCGCGCCCTAGGGGGGGGCGCCCCCCACCCTGGTGACCGCCTCTCTGATGCCTTGGCATAGGGTCCAAGTCTCCTGGATCACGTTCGGTGAGAAAATCACGTTCCCGAAGGTTTCATTCCGTTTGGACTCCGTTTGATATTCCGTTTCTTCGAAACACTAAAATAGGCAAAAAAAACAGCAATTCTGGGCTGGGCCTCCGGTTAATAGGTTAGTGCAAAAAATAATATAAAAGTGGAAAATAAAGTCCAATATAGTCCAAAACAGTAGATAATATAGCATGGAGCAATCAAAAATTATAGATACGTTGGAGACGTATCACCAGTTGCCGATGACTCCGTTACAAAACATGATCATATCATACAATAAATATAGCATCATGTCTTGACCATATCACATCACAACATGCCCTGCAAAAACAAGTTAGACGTCCTCTACTTTGTTGTTGCAAGTTTTACGTGGCTGCTACGGGCTGAGCAAGAACAGTTCTTACCTATGCATCAAAACCACAATGATAGTTCGTCAAGTTAGTGTTGTTTTAACCTTCTCAAGGACCGGGAGTAGCCACACTCGGTTCAACTAAAGTTGGAGAAACTGACACCCGCCAGCCACCTATGTGCAAAGCACGTCGGTAGAACTAGTCTCGCGTAAGCGTATGTGTGATGTCGGTCCGGGCCGCTTCATCCAACAATACCGCCGAACCAAAGTATGACATGCTGGTAAGGAGTCTGACTTGTATCACCCACAACTCACTTGTGTTCTAGTCGTGCATATAACATCTACGCATAAAACCTGGCTCTGATGCCACTTCTGGCGAACATAGTAATTTCAAAATTTCCCTACGCACATGCAGGATCATGGTGATGCATAGATATGAGAGGGGAGAGTGTTGTCCCCCTACCCTCGTAGACCGTTAAGCGGAAGCGTTATGACAACGCGGTTGATGTAGTCGTACGTCTTCACGATCGACCGATCCTTAGTACCGAACGTATGGCACCTCCGCGTTCAGCACACGTTCAGCTCGGTGACGTCCCGCGAACTCATGATCCAGTAGAGCTTGGGCAAGAGTTTCGTCAGCACGACGGCGTGGTGACGATGTTGACGAAGCTACCGTAGCAGGGCTTCGCCTAAACACCGCTACAGTATGACCGAGGTGGATTATGGTGGAGAGGGGCACCGCACACGGCTGGGAGAGATCTTTGTGATAAACTTGTGTGTCTAGAGGTGCCCCCTACCCCTGTATGTAAAAGAGCAAGGGGGAGGCCGGTCGGCCCTTGTTGGTGCGCCAGGAGGAGGAATCCTCCTCCTAGTAGGAGTAGGAGTCCTCCCTTTCCTACTCCTACTAGGATCGGGAAAGGAAGGGGAAGAAAGAGAAGGAAAGGGGGGCTCCGCCCCCCCCCCCTTCTCCTAGTCCCATTTGGACCAGAGGGAGGGGGAGCGCTTCCTACCCTAGACTGGCCTCTCTCTCTTTCCCTTATGGCCCAACAAGGCCCATTATCCCCTGGGGGGTTCACGTAACCCCTCTAGTACTCCGGTAAAATCCCAATTTTACCCGGTAGTCTTCCGATGTCCAAATGTAGGCTTCCAATATATCAATCTTTATGTCTCGACCATTTCGAGACTCCTCGTCATGTCCGTGATCATATCCAGGACTCCGAACTACCTTTGGTACATCAAAACATATAAACTCATAAAACCGATCGTCACAGAACTTTAAGCGTGCGGACCCTACGGGTTCGAGAACTATGTAGACATGACCGAGACATGTCTCCGGTCAATAACCAATAGCTGAACCTGGATCCTCGTATTGGTTCCTACATATTCTATGAAGATCTTTATCAGTCAAACTGCATGACACTATACGTTGTTCTCTTTGTCATTACTATGTTACTTGCCCGAGATTCAATCGTCGGTATCCCAATACCTAGTTCAATCTTGTTACCGGCAAGTCTCTTTACTCGTTCTGTAATGCACTATCCCGCAACTAACTCATTAGTTGTATTGCTTGCAAGGCTTATAGTGATGTGTATTACCGAGAGGGCCCAGAGATACCTCTCCGACAATCATAGTGACAAATCCTAATCTTGATCTATGCCAACTCAACAAGTACCATCAGAGACACTTGTAGAGCATGTTGTGATCATAACACTCATTAGTTATGTTGTGACGTTTGGTAGCACACAAAGTGTTCCTCTGGTATTCGGGAGTTGCATAATCTCATAATCATAAGAACATGTATAAGTCATGAACAAAGCAATAGCAGTAAACAAAAATGATCAAGTGCTAAGCTAACGGAATGGGTCAAGTCAATCACATCATTCCCCTAATGATGTGATCCCATTTGATCAAATGACAACTCATGTCTATGGTTAGGAAACTTAACCATCTTTGATCAATGGTCTAGTCAAGTAGAGGCACACTAGTGACACTATGTTTGTCTATGTATTCACACATGTATTATGTTTCCGGTTAATACAATTTTAGCATGAATAATAAACATTTATCATGAAATAAGGAAATAAATAATAACTTTATTATTGCCTCTAGGGCATATTTCCTTCACTCTTGATGGGGGAGTCTTGAGGGCGATCAACCCATGAATCATCCTGAGCAATTGGCCTCAGAGGACGACCAATGCTGATGAGTTTCCTGTTCGTGAGAACAGGCGATGATACCATTTGGTGCTCAATCTGAGGACGGACTTCATCATCTTCTACATTGTCGAGATGACCAATGTCTTCAGCTTTAGTAGCTGGAATGTCTTCAGCTTTAGGAGCCTCTATGGAAGCAGGCTCATGAACTATTAACTGATGCTCTCAGTGTTCGGACGCAGGACGAGCAACTGAGATTGGCTCGATGACAAGGGGCTCTGTGGGAGCAACCCGATCTTTCTTATTTTTCTTCCTCTTCTTGGTCGGTGGAGCATCGTTAGTGGTGTTCTTGTTCTCGCGCTTTCGAGCTTCGGCTTCAGCTGCCCTTGTTTTCTTGAGTTCGGAAGCAGCTGTGGGGACCTTAGGCTTCATGCCTGTCATGCTGGCGGGGAAGACAATGCGAAGTTCTTCCTGCCTTGATGCTTTAGCTTGGGCCATAGAAGGCTTCTTCTTCTTCTTGGCAGCCATTCTGGGGTCGATGCTAGGGCACCCCTGTGCCTTATGCTTCTCAGCCTCATTATGTGCTTGCACACTCTTCTCAGCAAAATATTTCATTCTTTCTCTTGAACCTTTTGCTTCTTGGTGTTTCTGGTGAAACTGCTCCTTGAGCTCATGCAGTGTCTGCTTGAAGCTTTGACCATCAACCACGCTAAGATTTGCCATGTTCCTCTTGAACTGAGATTTCTCATGATCAATCTTATTCTTCAGTTCAACAATCTTCTGAGCCAGAGCTAGCTCAGTAGCAATGGCACTGTGGAAAGAGACACTGATGCCAATTGGAAGCTCAAGATCATCGAGGTTGATGTTGGGGTTCTCAAACCATTCATCAATAAAATTGTTCAAGATGTCCATGTCAAAAAGGGGTGGATCATTGAAGATCTCCGTCTCTTCCTTGCTCTTTATCAACAGCTCAAGAGCATCATTACCAAGATCATCATCACTTGATAGATCAATGGCTTCATTTTCGTTCCTCAAAACGGCAGCCGGGGTCAGTGCTTGACCAAAAATCTGGATGGGCTTCTTCTTCTTCTCAGTCTTGGAGATGCGAGAGAGATTCTTCAGACTGCACACTGGCTTCAAGAGGTGCAGTGGCCAGAGGCTTCGCACGCGAAGTTTTTGCTGCAGTGGAGGGCTTTGAAGCCTTTGGTTTCTTCTACTTATGTGGCTTGGGAGGAGCAGGCGCTTCATCAGAATCAGTGTCGTCTACAGAGTGAGCCATCGCAGCCCCTTGGACAACAATGTAAGAGATGAGACCTTCAAGATTGTAGAAGGGGCCAACTTCATTGGATTTGGCCTCACGTGTCCCATCAGCCCATGGAGCAGATGGACCAGGCTTGAAGTTGAGGCCAAACTGCTTCTTGTTTTTCTTGGCAAATTCCTTGGCAAACTGAAAATTGCGCTTGAACAGATTGTCGTCTCGACACCATAACAAGCTGGATGGGTCGGCAGCTTAAGGTTGAGGTCCTCAAACCATGCAAGGGTAGAAGCCTTGAGCAATATCTTTGGGCTTGGACTTGGGCTGCAGACCTTTGTATATGATATCTCCCCATGGTCGCTTGATGGCATTCTTCTCAGCATACTCAGTAGTGACGAATCTGTATCTGTACCATTCCTCTACCCAATATCTTCGAATCCACTGGATTCGGGTCTTGCGTTCACCATAGGTTTCTTCTAGGTCAGTCTTGTACATTTCATATAGATCGGGTGGCAAATCTTTGGATGTATTCCCACGGTGTTGTCTGTCGCCCTTCCTGGCTGATTTCTCTGTCTTCATGAAGTGCAAACTGAATGGCTTCAGAACTTGCAAAGGCTTCCGTCTGCTGGTCAGACAGGAGCTTGCTTCAGGAGAATTGATATGACGCTGTAAGAACTCTGCAAATGAATGCAGACTATGAGAACCAAGGGATTTTCCCACAGACATGTACATGTGACAGCATTAGAGATGCGAGGGAAGGGGAAGATGTCATATGCATTCTTAGAAGATTTTGAAGATAAATCAGTTTGAAGACATTGACCTCATGACGCAAAGACATTCACTTATATGTTGAGAGTTGGTTCCAGATTTGTACGAATCCAAGAATAGGTACAAGTGAGGAATCTAACTACTTTGTGAAGCATAAGTGAATATACTAGGCATGATATGAGATGCGGAACAGGATAGATCCAATTTTGTAGGTACAGAAACCACTTTTGGTGGAAAATGATGAATCTATCAGATCAAACGGACAGTAAAAAGGAGGTTTTATTTACCACATGAAGAACTGCTAGACGGAGTAGAGAGGAAGCCGAGAGCTAGCGTTGGCGCTAGGGTTTGTGGAGAGGTGGAAGAAGAGATAATGACCGCGGTGTTGTGTATATTTATAGGGACAGGGACGGCACATCGTTATTACATAGGTTCCCCTGGCGGTTCACATCTAAGGGACATGTGGTGAACATGCAACACATTGGAAGTTTTTCCATGTTCCCACGCACGCCTGGATTGTCGGGTGGTCGTTCCCACTTCTTCGGTTTTCAGGCAAAGGATATAACGTTAAAATAGATTCAATTTTTTCTTTGTGTCTTCTGCTGACAAGGACTCAGAGAAGACAATCGACAAATTCAATAGAATGCATATGATTTGGATGGATAGAATCTACATAGAAGCATAGAGGGGGTTAGGGTCCGATCACATTCACTTAGCTCAAAAGATTCGAAGATGAAGACATAGCTATAAGTGAATGCTGTAGAGGACATAACACTAATATATGTATATACCAATATGATACCAAATCAACGTTGTGAAGATATACATGAAGTCGGATCAATGTTGAAGACAAACCAAATGTGAAGACTATGCAAATGAAACGTCCAATGAAAACACTTCAAACAGAAGTTTGGTGGTGGCGTTACCCACCGTATAGGAAGAATTAGACCCAGACACGACGCACAATTATCATGGCACTCCGAAGTCAATTTCTGCATTGATGTATTCACACCGAGAGTTTATGTCTTCACTATTTGACGATATATGCTACTTTGTGTGTTGCACATCTAAGTCATCACATGCATAAGCATTAGGATGTGTGTCCAATTACAGGACATTCAAGGATTCTAAGATATTTAGCTCATATCGCAACTTGCAAAACCTTTTCTCATCCAAGGGCTTTGTGAAGATATCTGCCAATTGCTCTTCGGTGTTGACGTGAATGATATCAATATCTTCCTTCATGACATGATCTCTAAGAAAGTGATGACGGATCTGAATGTGCTTTGTCTTCGAATCCTGAACTGGGTTGTTGGCAATTTTGATGGTGCTTTCATTGTCGCAGTAGAGTGGCACATGCTTCAGATGGATTCCATACTCCTTGAGAGTTTGCTTCATCCAAAGAAGCTGCGCGCTGCAAGATCCAGCAGCAATGTATTCGGATTAAGCAGTGGAGAGAGATACACAGTTCTGCTTCTTTGAAGACCAACAGACAAGAGATCATCCAAGAAAGTGACATGTTCCTGATGTAGACTTGCGATCAACCTTGTCACTAGCATAATCAGCATCTGAGAATCCAACTATATGAAACTCTGAGCCCTTTGGATACCATAATCCTAGTGTTTGGGTGTAAGCCAAATATCAAAGAATTCGCTTCACAGCTAAGTGATGCGACTCCTTTGGTGTCGCTTGGAATCGGGCACACATGGAAACACTAAGCATGATATCTGGCCTAGATGCACATAAATAGAGTAAAGAACCAATCATGGAGCGGTATACCTTTTGATCGAACTCTTTACCATTGTCGTTAGGGCCCAGATGACTTTTGGTTGGCATAGGCATCGTGTATCCCTTGCAGTATTGCATTCCAAACTTCTTCAGGAAGTCTTTGAGGTATTTCTCTTGAGATATGAAGACGTCGTTGCTTTGCTGACGAATTTGAAGAACAAGAAAGAACTTTAGCTCACCCATCATGGACATCTGATATTGCTCTTGCATCATGTGTCCAAACTCATCACTGTATCTTTTGTCAGTGCAGCCGAAGATAATGTCATCCACATAGATCTGGCACACAAACAGTTCACCATCGTATGTATTCGTGAAGAGAGTGGGATCCAGGGAACCAGGTTTGAAGACTTTGCTCTTCTGTAAGTCTTTGAGTGTGTCATACCAAGCACGAGGGGCTTGTTGAGGCCATACAGTGCCTTGTTGAGCTTGTAAACCATGTCAGGATGTTTTGGATCTTCAAAGCCAGGTGGTTGTGCAACATACACTTCTTCTTCAATCTTTCCATTGAGAAAAGCACTCTTCACATCCATTTGATACAGGAGGATGTTGTGATGGTTGGCATAGGCTACAAGAATGCGAATGGCTTCAAGCCTAGCCACCGGAGTGAATGTTTCATCGAAGTCAATTCCTTCAACCTGAGTATATCCTTGAGCAACAAGACGAGCCTTGTTTCTGACAACTTGACCATGCTCATCTTGTTTGTTGCGATAGATCCATTGTGTGCCTATGATATTGTGCTTGCGAGGATCAAGACGCTTGACCAATTCCCACACATTGTTCAGTTCGAACTGTTGAAGCTCTTCTTGCATAGCTTGAATCCACTCATGTTCCATGAAGGCTTCAGCAACTTTCTTGGGTTCAGATATAGAGACAAATGCAAAGTGCCCATGGAAATTTGCCAGTTGCGCTGCTCTTGAACGAGTAAGGGGACCAGGTGCGTTGATGCTATCAATTATCTTCTCAATCTGTACTTCATTCGCAACACGAGGATGAACTGGACGAAGACTTTGCTCTTGTCTTCATCTTTAGTATTGGCTTCAGGCTGAGCATAGTCTTCAGGTTGATTTGGTGCAGAAATGATAAGTTCCTCTTTAGCCTGCACCTCTGAAGGTGTGATTTCTCATGTACCCATAAGCTTGATGGATTCACTAGGTGGAACTTCATCTAGCACATTTGGCAGGTGCTCTCTTTGCGAGCCGTTAGTCTCATCGAACCGCACATCCACAGTTTCAACCACTTTATAGTGAAAGAGATTGAAGACTCTGTAGGAGTGCGAATCCTTTCGATAACCAAGCATAAAACCTTCCTGTGCTTTCGGTGCAAATTTTGAAGTGTGATGTGGATCCTTTATCCAGCACCTTGCAGCAAATACTCTGAAGTAGCTTACGTTTGGCTTCTTACTAGTCAATAGTTCATATGATGTCTTATTTAGAAGCTTGTGAAGATAAACGCGGTTGATGACATGGCATGCAGTACCAATAGCTTTAGGCCAGAATTTCCTGGGAGTCTTGTACTAATCAAGCATCGTCCGAGCCATCTCAATGAGTGTTCTATTCTTGCGCTCCATGATGCCATTCTGCTGAGGTGTGTATGGAGCTGAGAATTCATGAGTGATGCCCAATGTATCAAGATAAGTGTAGAGGTCGGTGTTCTTGAACTCTGTGCTGTTGTCACTTCGTATGTGCTTGATCTTGACGCCATAGTTTTTCATGGCACGATTGGCGAATTGTCTGAAGACATCCTGCACTTCAGTCTTGTAGAGAATTATATACACCCCTGTATATCTAGAGTAATCATCAACAATAACGAAGCCATAGAGACAAGAAGTAGTAGTAAGAGCGGAGTAATGAGTAGGGCTGAATAGGTCCATGTGAAGCAACTCGAAAGGACGTGATGTAGTCATGATTGTCTTCGAAGGATGCTTGGCCCTAGTCATCTTCCTGGATTCACAGGCACCGCACAGATGATCCTTTTTAAACTTGACGCCCTTGATGCCTACGACATGCTTCTTCTTCACGAGAGTGTACAAGTTCCTCATGCCAGGATGCCCTAGCCTCCGATGCCAGAGCTAGCACTCTGAAGCTTTTGCTAGAAGACATACTACCAACTATGGTCCCGCTGAGAAATCTACCATGTACAAATCACCTTTTCGGTACCCTTCAAAGACTAGAGACTTGTCAGATTCCATTAGCACAAGGCAACAATATTTTCCAAATATCACGATCATGTTCAAGGCACAAAGCATTGAGAGAGACATTAAGTTGAAACCAAGGGATTCAACAAGCATCACTTTATCCATGTGCTGATCCTTTGAGATTGCAACTCTACCTAGACTCAATACCTTGCTTTTACCAGTGTCAGCAAATGTGATATGACTCTTGTCAGATGGACGTAAGGTTGAGTCCATGAGAAGACTTCGATCGCTAGTCATGTGGTTAGTGCATCCACTATCAATAATCCATTCTGAAGCAGCTGGTGTCATACCCTACAGTGCAGTTAGGGGGATAGGCTTCACGAAGTGTATTGTGAAGCATAAACATTTGATGAGCAAGTGGATTATAAAAGCTCAGATCCAGGTTAGGAATGATAGGATGCATGGCAAGCGACTCAGGAACGAAATACATAATAAGACCATTTGGGCATTTTATCTTGCACCCCAAAAGATGTTTTAGGTCCCCAGCAATAGCATTTGACGCCTTTGATTTTTGTCTGGAGACCTTTCCCTACAAAAGAGAGTTATGTTTTCTTAACCACCCATATCTTCAGGGGTGGCTTCGAAGCAATGAGTCTAAGTGCAGCATCTAAGAACTTTGGCTTTGGGGCCCTAGCAAATAGTCTTGCGGGAGGTGAATAATACTCATAAGAATAAGTAGAGTAGTTCTTGGTCTTATGAACATGGCAGTTTGATGAAACACGCTCATATTGATAGGCCTGAGTATGGTTTCCCTGTAAAACATTTGTGTTAGGGCGACTCTGGCCGGTCCTTTGTCTGTATGAAGCCTTTGGACCATGTGAAGCCTTTGGTCTGGGGTTTGTCTTCTTCCCATGTGGTGTCATGATGATATTCACCTGAAGATTTTCAAGACAACTCTTGGGAACCCAGATCTTCTTCAACGGTGGTCTATTCCTGCAGTTAGTACCAGTATACCTGGCAAACACTTCACCATTCTGATTCTTAAACAATTTATAGTTTGCATCAAAGGATTCATTAATGATAATCGGGTAAGCACAAGTGAAGCCAGATAGGGTAGATGGATCCACTGAAGGTCCCTTTGCAGCAACCAACGTGGTTTTGGGGTACTGCTCAAGTATCCAATAAGAACCATCAGCATTCATTTTCCTCTTAAACACCCTCTTTCCTACGGTTTTGGTTCAGAATCTGTTTCTTGAGGACATCACATAGTGTCTGATGCCCTTTGAGACTCTTGTACATTCCTGTCTCAAGCAATGTCTTCAACCCGGCGTTCTCATCAGCAATAGCAGTGGTATCCTCAGCAGAGGGGTTAGTTACCACATCAGCAGTTGAAGATATTGCAATAGCAGTAGCTGTAGAACATCCAGCAACAGAGGTAGCGTTATCACGCTCAAGGCATTTTAGGCATGGTGGTTCAAATCCTTCCTGAGCGGGACTGATCTGTTGAGCGCTAAGTGACTCATTCTCTTTTTGAAGATCTTCATGAGCCGCTCTCAAGTTCTCAAGTTCTTTCTTCCTTTGAAGATAATCGTAGGAGAGCTTTTCATAAGTAGTTGAGAGCATTTCATGATGACTTTCAAGTTCTTCGTACTTAACATGAATATTTTTAATGTCTTCAATTAAGGACTGAGGTCGAGTCATTTCCGCGTCCAACAGGTCATCGCTTTTGTCTAACAATTTTTGAATATGTTCCATAGCAGTCTGTTGTTGTGTTGCAATTTTAGCAAGTGTTTTGTAGCTAGGTTTAGATTTACATTCAGAGTCATCTTCACTGGATGTTTGATAGTAAGAATCGCGCGAGTTTAGCTTGGCACCACGTGCCATGAAGCAGTAGGAGGGTGCAGAGTCATCTTCGTTAGCATCAACGTTGGTGAAGAGGCCATCATCTTAACTGTTGAAGATGGATTGGCGATATACGCTGAAGCTAAAGCCAGGCTTGCCACACCTGGATCAGATTCCTCTTCAGACTGCATCTCCACCTCCTCAGATGCAGACTCCTCCTCTGAATCCATTTCCTTGCCAACAAATGCACGACCCTTGCTAGATGAGCTCTTCTTGTGTGATGAAGACTTTGACGAAGACTTAGAAGAAGACTTTGAGGATTTTTTCTTTTTCTTGTCATCAGAATCATATTCATTGCTCTTGTTCTTCATCTTGTTCTCATTGTCCCATTAAGGACATTCAAAGATGTAGTGACCAGATTTCTTGCACTTGTGACACGTTCTCTTCTTGTAGTCACGGGAGGAAGATTCATCATTTCTTGAGCTGGATCTTGAATACTGTCTGGACCTTTCTTCCTAGTGAACCTTTGGAACTTCTTCACGAGCATGGCAAGCTCCTTTCCAATGTCTTTAGGATCCTCAGAACTACAGTCAGATTCTTCTTCAGATGAGGAAACAACCTTTGCCTTCAAGGTGTGAGCTCGGCCATAGTTGGGACCATAGATGTCTTGTTTCTCAGATAGCTAGAATTCATGTGTATTGAGCCTCTCAAGTATGTCAGACGGATCGAGAGTCTTAAAGTCAGGGCGTTCTTGAATCATTAGGGCCAAGGTGTCAAATGAGATGGCGAGTGATCTCAAGAGTGTCTTGACGATTTCATGCTTGGTGATTTCAGTGGCGCCGAGTGCATGAAGCTCATTTGTGATATTAGTGAGGCAATCAAACGTCAGCTGAACATTCTCATTGTCATTTCTCTTAAAGCATTGAAGAGATTGCGAATAACACTGATCCTTGAGTCTCTCTGGGTTGAGATGCATTCATTGACCTTGGAGAGCCAGTCCTAGACTAGCTTTGCAGTTTCCAGAGCACTGACGTGGCCATACTGTCCTTTGGTCAGATCACCACAGATGATGTTCTTGGCAGTAGAATCCAGTTGAATGAACTTCTTGACATCAGCTGCGGTGACGCCTTCACCGGCCTTGGGAACACCATTCTTAACGACATACCAGAGGTCGACATCAATGGCTTCAAGATGCATGCGCATCTTATTCTTCCAGTAAGGGTAATCAGTGCCATTGAAGACAGGGCACGTAGCGGAGACTTTGATTATCCCTGTAGTCGAGATAGCTAAAACTCCAGGTGGTTAAACCGAATCACACAGACAAGGGAGCACCTTGCTCTGATACCAATTGAAAGTGCTAGTTATCGACTAGAGGGGGGTGAATAGGCAATTTTTATGGAAGTCTTCAAAACACGGGGGCTTTGAAGATAAACAGTAGAAATGAACTTATTGATATGCAGCGGAAGGAAGACTACACTAGACAAGCCATAGTCAAGTAAGCAATGAAGTGAAAGCACGAAGACTATCAGCAGCTAGGTAGTATGGATCAAGATGGAAGAAAGTATGACACTACTAGGAAAAGGCCTACTAATGGCGCACCTAATTTGGCCATTAATGGCGCATTAGTGGTGCACCATTAGTGCCACGCCATTAGTATATTTTACTAATGGCGCACCACTGGTGCGCCATTAGTATCTGGTATACTAATGGCGCACCTCAGATGCGCCATTAGTATATACAACAGTGTGCCATTAGTATGCCTCCCAGGGGGCCATGTATACCCAGGTGCTTTGGCATACTAATGGCGCACAACAACAGGATGCGCCATTAGTAACTTCGGCATACTAATGGCGCACTGTTTAATGATGCGCCATTAGTATCCTTTGGCATACTAATGGCGCACTATGATGTGATGCGCCATTAGTATGAATATTAGGTTTTTTTATTTTTTATTTTCTGTTTTTTGCACAGGTTACAAAATGTATAATTGGACAAAATATAGACAGCACACATCAACAACAGATTCATCGAATACAATAGAAGATTAGTCTCTGAATACAATTCATCATTTTAGTCTCCGAATACAATTCATCATATTAGTCTCCGAATTGAAAAGACCGAACAAAGATAGAACATTATATTACAAGTCTCGAGACCGCGAGTTTGTCTTCACATTACAAGTCGATATCGATCATCTAAACTACCATCACATAGAAGAGAGCTGCGGTCATCACGATGAGCATCATCACGATGAAACTCGTCTTCATCCGGTTCCTCCAACGCTCCCTCCCCTCTCCCGCTAGATAGCGGGCGTATCTAGATTCGGCCTCGGCCCTAGTGGTGTACCCTTTGTAACTGTTACCGCTGAATCGGTGAACCTGTCTCCGACACTCCTCCCAGTCGTTGTAGACTCCGGGAACCTTACCCTTGTACACGACATACCACGGCATCGCTATGCAGTAGCCAAACGAAACGTTAGTACCAATTCACAGACAATACATAAGCAATATATAAGTATGCAACAGAACGATCGGAAGAGAAAAGCAAGACATTAATAGCATCGATTACATCTAAGTTGAACGACTCTCGAAACCAAAGAGACATACTACAAGTTCATTAAAGTTTAATTACAACATGAGCCAATCGATGTTTCAGAACTAGACACAGCATCACTGCTTTCGACTCGACTCAAGGGACCGGAGCGTGGATGAAGCCGCCGTCTATCGTGGGAGTCATGAAACAACGGGCGTTGTCAGCCTGCATTTGTAGGATTGTGTCGATGTCACTGTTGGACGGTTGATTTCTGAGGTAGAACTGCCCCGAGGTACGAAGGACATCTTGATGGATGATTTCCGCAAACTCCGACTGGATGCGAAAGAATTCTTGTCTGATGTCCGCGTCCTGGATTGCCGACACGCTCGCGGCCCAATCTTTGAGTCTACTCGGTAGCAGAAGTTGATGATGGTCCCGTACGATCGCCCGCATGTGATGGATGGCGTAGTAGGCACCCTTCTGACCGCCAGGCGGCTGCTTGACGCAGCAGAACATCGTATTGTGGGAGAACACGTGCTTGCCGTACTTACGAATAGGCCTGGTGAAGGTGCCTCCAGATTTGACGTAGCCGGGGAGAACATCATCAAGAACCTTCTTGACATTTGTGTAGTCTACGTTCGACTGACGGTCCGGGTCGAAATACGTGGCCATGGAATATTTGGGGCTTAGGAGGATGAGCGTGCAACGTGTGTCACTGCAGAAAACACGGAATGTTAAAAGAAAAACGATCGAAATCTAAGAATTCATATGTTACGGGGCGGTTGAGGGGAGGACTTACTCGGGAAAGTAAGGCACGAGGAAGTTATCCTTATCTTGGTTTGCCAGAATGACGCCTTCGAGGTAAGAACTCGCGACTTGCCGGTCCCCAGCGCTGCCCAAGATCTTGGCACGCATGTAGAAGGGGTCGACTATCACGATGTCCGGGGTCTTGTCGCGAATGATCCGCATCTCCATACTCAGCGAAAATAGCCGAACGAAGGTGTAGTGCAGCGGATGAAGGTTCAACATAGCGTGGATGTCATCAAACCGCAGGACGATCGTACCCCCGATGGAGTTATCCACAAAGCCCTTGCCCTCTGGCACCTTGGCCGCGAAAACCGGGTATGCCACATCCTTCTCTCCGAGACGCCGCTTCTCCAAAGAAAGAACACTGTCATGCAGACTCCGCATAGCACCGGTTGCAGCATCGAGCATATTTCTCGGTAGCATCGGCCTACCCGCCACATGCACCCTCCTCGAGATATCCTCAGGTGAAGGTGGCCCGTCCTGAGCACGGATCGTACTCGGTGCCGGCTGGCCCGCACCCTTGTTAGTCTTTCTTTTGCGTGCCTTCTTCTTCTCCTGTAATGGGACCGAGTTCTGCTCACAGACCGCCTTCTTGAGTGTGTTGGGGCTGATAATATTTCGCACCTCGCCTATCTGAGGCTCGGTGAAGTCGGCAGCTGGAGGCGTCTCCTGAGAGCTGAACGGCAGACGACGCCTGTTGCAACTTGGCTTCTCCGCGGTACCAGCTAGATCGCGCACGTCTTTTGTTGGGTTGGGTTCTTGAGAAGGAGGCCCCATGAAGTCGCCACCGTACCCATGATCGGCAAAGTACTGATCGACGTTGGCAAATGTATCGTCGTCGTCGTCGTTCTGATCCTGTGCCATATGCATGTTTGGATCCAGTGGCATAGGGATGTCCGGCACCGTTGCGGCGGTCTTGCCATGGGGCCGACTTGGCGCCGACACGACTGGCGGTGTTGTCTTTGGGGTGGTGTCCCCCGCCCCCAAACGAATCTGGCTCTTCGGCCAAAGCAGGGGCCAGCTCAGGCAGGCGCTGAGGGTCATCACGTCATCATCGTCGGCCCCGACGGGTCGAATCGGAGGTAACAACTTGTCGCAGCCTGGCAGCACCCGAACCAGTTGAACCCTAAACAAGTTGGGTGGCATCTGGGTACCGTGGAACAAGGGGTTGCCCGGTTGAACGATTTTGCCCTTGGCGACATCGACCAACTCGTTGTTCACGAAGTGCAGGAGAGTGCACGGAACGTCGGCGGCGCCCTGCGAAAACATGTAGGGCGTCAGGGATGCCCAGTCAAAGGCAAGGAGATGAAGTCCTCGGCCGAGAGAGGCTTAATTAGTTACCGTGATGATGGCGTCGAGCTCGGCTAATGTCGAGGCACCGCCAACGGCGGGCGTGCAGTTGACGGAGGGGCCGCTTGCTGCAGAGGTGCCGGCCGGCGTACACCCGGGTGCATTAAGCTCCCGTGCCGGCGCCGGAGACACCAATGGCCCCGCCATCGCGTTCTGCGAGTTGCTGGCCGTGAAGCTAGGAATCGGGGGCGGCCCCTGTTGGCCGCCCGCAATCCACGCACTAATCCCCTGGATCAAGGTAGGCACAATGGCGGTGATCGTCGCTCCGAGTTGTTGTTGCACTTGCTCTTGGACAATCTCCGGAATCCGCGCCACCTGTGCCCTGAGTTCTTGAACCTCGCGCGCCTGGCTTTCCGAGCTGGTCTTTTTCTCCTTTCGCCCACCAGTGTTATAGTATGACGACCATTTTGTCGACAAGCCTTTGCCGGCCACACGACCAGCTGACGTCGGCTTACTGAGCTTATCCTTGTTCTTCATTACATTCAACGCCCTATTTAGAGTGGTGTCCCAAGGGTTGCTCTTAGTCGACCCCGCGCTACTGCTTTCAGTCGCCTGCGGAAGGAATGTGAACCATTTAGAAATTTGGCTTCATTAATTAGAATGCGACCATATGGAGCTAATTACGCGGGGGTGTATTCCTTACCAGAACAAGCTCAAGCGCCCTGGTCTTCGGATCCGTGGTAAGCTCCTTTGTTTTCGGGTCCTTCTTGTACCGGGCCCTGACAAAGTTCCTGGTCTGCTTGTCACCGTATTTATCGAAGAGGGGCGGTAGGCCTTGCTCGGCACGGTCCGCCTCCTCCTTGTCCCATATAGGCTCCGCCACTCTGTAACCGCCGGGACCGAGTGTGTGTTCCCCTAAGTTCAGCTCCCGCATTTCTTTCCCCCACTTACTTGATTCGGAGTTTGCGGTGCTCGAGCAATTGATCTTGAAGTCGTTGTAGTCATCTTCGGTGATCGAAGGATTTTTCTCCTTGATCTTCTCATAACTCTCACCTTTCTCGATCATTCTCTTCACATTGCTTTTCCAAGTAGACAGGGCCTTGCTCATCTTCGTGAGGGCAGCATTGTTCACTTTATTCCCTTTGAGGCTTGTGTTTTCAAATTCAGCGGGGAACTTGTATCGTTCGTGCAGCTTCGTGAAGAGGAGGTTGCGCAAATTCCCTCGGTCAGGATGCCTCAGGTTCTCGGTGTTGATCGAGACGGTGCTCCGGAGAATGCACCCGAGCTGAAGCGAGTACCCCTTGACTATTCGTTCGGGCGCCGTTGGATTCCCGTCGGAGTCCACTTCAGTAACTTCCTCCTTGAGGGTGCGGAGCACGGTCGGGCGCCGGTCCTTCCGTTGCCTCTTCGGTTGGCTGCCATCTGTGCGTGCGCCGCCATCATCAGTGGTGGCATCCTCGGCGGCACCATCAGTGGTGGCATCAGTGGGGTCATCCTCGGCGGTACCATCAGTGGTCTCAGGATCGGTGGGGAAGGCGGCGTCCTCATACAAGTGAGGTTGTTCCTCCATCTCCTGGGACAGCTTCCAGAATGCCTTGCCGCCCGAACCCCCGGCCTCATCGTTGTTGGCCATGTTTCTCTCTAAATAGGAACAAAGTTTGGTCAAAAAGTTGGTTATTGTCAAGGAACAAGATCATGGTCTCATCATTTAGGGTTTGTCGACACCGAGGCATCCTAAAAGCTAAGCTTTTATCATTGAGGGTTTTTCGACGCCGAGGCACCCTAAAAGCCTAAGCTTTCATCATTTCGGTTTTTATCGACACCGAGGCACCCTAAAAGCCATGCATTAGTCACAAGTACGCCGGGGCACTTGATCCTACTTAATTAACTACTAAGATACCCCGGCCCATGCATTAGTCACAAGTACCCCATATGTCCTATTTTTAGCAAAGTCATGCTAAAATTCACGGAAAATTTCAGCATGACCTTTGCTGAAAATAGGACATATGGAGTACCCGAATTTGCCGGAACGGAAGTTAATCGACATTCCGGCAAACTCAAGGGCCTCTCGGGTGGACAAGGCAAAAAAGGCCTCCATCACAACATGGAAAATACATTGGCATGTGAAGAGGTGAAACAATATATGCATCTCCAAGCAGTATCATTCAACATTTTGGACAAACCACTACAAGCAACATGAGACACTGAAAACAATTGCTACCAATGAATCTACACTTCTATAAGAAAATAAATCAGAAACTTAGTCTGTCATCATTAGGCAGCCACCATTAGTTATTCCGTTATGTTAAAGCAGAAATAGAAAAATAGACTGAAAACACTAAAATCAGAAACAAATCCAACTGTACAGGCCAATGCATATAGGAAAAGTGAGGGGTTGAACTTCATTTTTTTCAGGTTTTCTTGGGTGTATGAGGTCTGCTCTAATTTGTTTTGAAAAGTGAACCTGCTGTACTGGCCAATGCATATAGGAAAAGTGAACCTGCTGTACAGGCCAATGCATATAGGAAAATTAAGTCATGGAGAGTTGTTCATGATGTTCCTTGCCTTTTTTTGTCGAACAAACTTGATGCTTAAATTTTGGGTCTGAACATCAAGGATTACTTTGTACTAGTTTACAGAGACGGGGCAGAACAGTTACTTGTTGTATATATATTGCAATGTTTCTCCAATTTATCAGCTCTCAGTCATAGTAGTACAATATACTTGGTGTATTTATGGGTCCACTTAGCATGAAGGAGCTTGATCAAATTGAGAATCAAACAGAAATATCGTCAAGCATATCAGGTCAAAGAAGGCAAAAAACTTGTTACATAAGGTAAGGTTCAACAGCTTCAGAACTTTTTCTGTGATACAAATACTGCTTCAGTTTAAGAACATGTCTTAGTTTTGAATTCTCTTAGTGAAAACCTACTTCAGAGCATCTAAATGGTGATGTATCCACTGTAGTTAGGATTTAGCTCAACTTTTAAGAAAAAAAATTCTATAGAGTTAGGTTCACTATATATGACAGTGTTGTTAGTGGTTATGCCTTGCTTATGTCAAAGCCGCATATTTTTGGAGAATAAGGTATTCCTTGATGAGCTATTTGACCTCAGAAATAAGGTACTGATGGATCAGGAACTTCGTACAATCCTCACCCTAGATAGTATGCTCCTTCTGTTACTATTGTTTATTTAATGGCTAACAAAATGAGCTGCAAGAGCAAGAATTGCAGGATCAAACCAAAAATCTGAGGAAGAAGAAAGTATCAGTTGGATTTGTTGTCGACGCCAATTCCCTACTGGAGCAGGATGTGCAGCAAGAGATGGAATAAAAGGACTATTCTGCATTGTTTTAACAATCCATCTACTAGCGTGACCATATCCCTCAGTTTTTGCTCATACAACACAAATGCATTTGGTGCATGAATTGAGCCAGTGCACCTGATACGTTCACACTCTACCATAGCCATCCGTCAAAAAATTGACAGTTACACCAAGACAGATAAATGGCTCTCTAAACACTCCATTCCTAACCTGATATGAGCATACAACGATCGGCCAGTATAAAGTGAGGCTTTTTGGCTCCCGGGCTCCATGAAGCCCGAATTTTATTAAAAATTGACCTTCTAAGTTTCAGAAACATCTGAGAATATACACAAGTACTTATAGATGTATACTAGATGTGTGTAAAATTTCATTATGAAGTAAGTTTTCATGTGAGTTGTACAAAAAAAATCATGTACTTCTATAGAGAATAGTACATGTGCTAGAAATACATGATTTTGTTAGTATTGCCTAGCTCGCACATTTGTGTATTTTACAGCCAAATGGTATAAATCCATAGGTATGTGTGCATTTTCTCTAATTTTTTGAAACCTTAAAATTATAACTTTGAAAAATATCAAATTTCAGGCTCCATGTAGCTCGAGCTCCATTAGCAATTTCTATGGATAATATTACATACAAATATGACTTCGTTTGGTGCCTAGTCAACCGTCATGTGGATCTTACATGTCAGCAAGATGTGTCAAGACAATTTAAATTGGGAAGTCTTCCAGAAATGTATATCTACCGGGCAAAAATTGGAGACAGAAATAAGTCTAGGACAACAAAATTTAGCAACTTCAAATTGACCCATATTCTTTGCAACTTAAGCAACAAAGTTAATTCCAATAAAGGAACTTGTCTATGAAACTTGTATTAAACTTCTTACATGGAAGGAAATATATGGAGTTTTCCAGAAAAATAAATGCATCGTGGACGGTGGTGTGGGGGAGAGGAGGAGGGGGAGCTCACGGGGGCGGTGGTGTGGACGGGGCGACGAGGTGGGGCGACGAGGTCCGGGTGGTGGTGGTGCGACGAGGTCCGGGAGGCGACGAGGTCCGGGTGGTGGTGGTGCTCCGGCGACGGTGGTGTGGACGGGGAGAGCGGCGCCGAGGAGACGAGGACGACGGGGCGCGGGGCGGCGGCGTCGGGAGAGGAGAGGGCGGCGTCCGGTCGGGGCGTCGCGGTGGAGACGAGGACGACGGGGCGGCGTCGCGGCGTCGGGGCGGCGTCGAGGCGGCGGGGCAGCAGCGTCGGGAGAGGAGAGGGGAAGGGGATCGAGGGCGAGGGAGAGAGAGGGGATAGGTTTGGGCCGGGGATAGGAGGGGGGAAGGGGATCGAGGGCGAGGGCACAATACTAATGGCGCACCACCCCTCGGTGCGCCATAAGTACATCCATACTAATGGCGCACCTCACCCTCGTGTGCCATTAGTATTTTTTTTATTTCTGCTCGAGCCAACAGGTTATATTCCACCTGACCTGATCCACACCAAGTTCCCTCTACTAGCTCGACTGGTCAGCAGCCAGTTCTCACACGAGGGGGTCTTGGGTTCGATTCCCAGGTCCACAATTTTATTTTATGCATTTAAAATGATGTTTGATACTTATTTGTGTTTAAATATGTTCAAACTTGTTTAAATCATAACAGTAATAATTTTTTTTATAAGACAGTAATAATTTTTAAAAAAAATCATCAAACAGTAATGCCGGTGGAGCGGGGGAGGGTGCACGGGGTGCGGGGGGGTCGGCGGCGGCGGTTGAGTAGGGAAGGGGTGCGGGGGGTCGGCGGCGGCGGCCGGTGGACCGGGGGGTGCTCGGCGGCGAGGGGGACCGGATCTGGCGAGGTGGGATAGCGATCGAGATGGAGGGGGATCGAGATCGAGTGTCCATGAAATTTAAAAATATTCATGATAGTTCAAAAAGTGCCCATGAAATACAATCGAGAAATGAAGGCTACGATTTAAATACAATCGATCTTAGCTAGCTATCTGTTCACAATCTTCTTGCCCTTCTTTTTCGCAAATGGAGTTCTTCTGTGGAACGGACGTCCTTTAGGTAGGGTGGTCCTGCTTCTTCTTGTGGTGTATGCTGCTACTTCATCATCGTCGTCATGTTCGATCCTCGGGTCGCCGTACTTGTTGAAGTCTTGCTCATTGGCTACTCCATCCATTCCGATGATCTTCCTTTTGCCTCTCCTCACGACAACACGACTGGGCTTTGACGGGTCGGTAATGAAGAAGCATTGGTCCACTTGGGAAGCCAGTACCCATGGCTCATTTTTCGCGGTGACGTTTGCGCCCGCGGTCTTGGATTTGGCTTCGGGTATAACCATGGTGGTGAAATACCGGTCTTCTTTTAGGACGCTCTTCGCCCATCTGACACGGAACATCGGGACCTTCTCTCCAGCGTAGCTCAGCTCCCAGATCTCCTCGATCCTTCCGTAGTATCTGTCCTTGTCGTTACCGGTGTAGGATTCCATCGTTACCCCGGAGTTCTGATAACCATCGCTCTTCATGTCCTTGGCCTCGGTGTAGAATGTGTAGCCGTTGATATCGTACGCCTCATAGGTCATCAGGTTGTGCTCGGCGCCCTGTGACAAGGCGAATATGAGTTGTTCTTCCGCGGAAGAATCCTCATGTAAAGGGTACGACAGAAGCTTCTGCTTGAACCAACGCGTGAAACATGAGTTGTGCTCTTTGAGTATATCTCCGTCCGTCCTCTGTTGGCCTCGGTCATTGTACGTCTTCTTAATAAAGGTTTTGTGCTCTACCACCCAAGGATCGACCACGTCTATGTGTTGTAGCGCGACTAGGTTTGCTCTTTCAAAGTCGGCGAGTCGACCCTCGAAGTCGACATGCATTTCGCGGCGACCCTCACGGTGACCCCATCCAGCGAGCCTGCCGAGGTGCCTGTTGACGGGCAGACCAACGGGGTTCTCGATGCCTAGATAATTCGTGCAGTAGGAGATGCATTCTTTGGTCAGAAAGCCCCTGGATATGCTTCTCTCTGGACGTGACATGTTGCGAATGTATCCTTTGATGACACCATTCATCTTTTCGAACGGCATCATGCTGTGCAGGAACGTCGGCCCGAGTTGGATGATATCGTCCACGATATGGACCAGCAGATGCACCATAACGTCGAAGAATGCGGGCGGGAAGTACATCTCAAGCTCGCATAGTATCACCACGATCTCTTCCTGTAGCCTTCTGAATTGCCTCACGCCAACAGACTTCCGAGAGATGACGTCGAAAAAGTTGCATAGGCCAAATAGCGTTTCACGGACGTGCGCGTCCATGATCCCATGGATTGCAACTGGAAGTATCTGCGTCATCAGCACGTGATAGTCGTGAGACTTCATCCTGCTGAACTTCTGCTTCGCTGGGTCTAGGTATCTGCTTATCTTCCCCGCGTAACCGTAAGGAAGTTTTACTCCTAGGAGGCAGGTGAAAAACTCCTCGATCTCCTCCTGACTTAGAGTGAAGCATGCGGGAGGGTAGTCATTTCCGGTCTTCTTGGCCTTTTTGCCTTTGCGACGACTTTCTGTGTCCTGCTTCGCCTCATCATCATCATCATCATCATCATCATCATCATATATAGCATGAAGCTCCTGCCTGATGCCCATTGATTTCAAGTCTGCCCTTGCTTTCGGCCCATCTTTGGTCCTCTCTAGCATGTTGAGCAGGGTACCAAGCAGACTCTCGCACACGTTCTTCGTGATATGCATTACATCAAGGCTGTGAGGCACACGGTGGATCTTCCAGTACGGCAAGTCCTAGAAAACAGACCTCGTTTTCCATACCTTCACCAGCGGCTCTGGCGCCTTTCGCTTCTTTCCCGGCTCTGGCGCCTTTTGCTTCTTTCCCAGCAGTGGGCAATCTTTCCAATTTTTCAACAGCTCGTCTATTTCCTCGCCGCTCCTCGTACGCGGGCGTCCTCGGGGTTCGGTTTCACCATCGAACAGATCCTTGCGTTTTCTCCACGGGTCATCGTCGCGAAGCCACCTTCGATGTCCCATGAACACGGTTTTCGAAGACCCGGGATCTCTATCTAGCTGGCGATACGTTGTGTCATCCATGCACCTGACGCATCCAGAAAATCCGTGGACCACCTGCCCCGCGACATATCCGTAACCGAGATAGTCGTGCACCGTCGTGAGCAGCGCGGCTCTCATAGGGAAATATTCTTTCTCTGAGGCGTCCCACGTATTGGCTGGCGTTTTCCACAGCGTGTCAAGCTCCTCTTTTAGCAGCCCCAGATACAGATTGATGTCATTCCCTGGTTGTTTCGGTCCTTCAATTAGCATACTCATGTGAATGTACTTCCTCTTCATGCACAACCAGGGGGGAAGGTTGTACATCCACACAAACACAGGCCAGGTGCTATGTGTGCTTCTCTGGCTGCCAAACGGATTGACTCCATCGGTGCTCGCGCCCAGCACGATGTTCCTTGGATCGTTCCCAAATTCTAGGTCTTCGAAGTTCAACGCTTGCCACTGGCTCGCATCCTTAGGGTGACTCAGCATCTTGTCTTTTTTATCTATCTCCGGATCATTTGCGTCATCTTCTCGCTTCTTCTCCTCCCTATCCGCGTGCCAACGCAGGAGCTTTGCTACCTTAGGGTCCGCGAAATACCGCTGCAGACGAGGAGTGATCGGAAAGTACCACACCACTTTTCGAGGAGCTTTCTTCCTCTTCTTGTATCGAGTGACGCCGCACACCGGACATATGGTAGACTCCGCGTGCTCGTCCCGATAAATGATGCAATTGTTCATGCACACATGGTATTTCACGTGCGGTAAATCCAGAGGACACACGATTTTCTTCGCCTCCTCCAAACTGGTCGGGCACTTGTTCCCCTTGGGAAGACGTTCGTGCCAGAATGACATGTTCTCGTCGAAGCATGCGTCGGTCATTTTGTGTTTTACCTTCATCTCCAGAGCCATGAGCGTTACTTTCAGGCGGGTATCCTCGGGCCTGCATCCTTCATACAATGGAGTAACCGCGTCTAACTCAAGTTGATCCATCTTGGCTTTCTCTCGGGCGGCAGCTCTTGCGTTATCCGTCTGCTTGAGAAGCAGCTCTTGAATATGAGGGTCCTGCACCCAGCCCATCGATGGTCCAGCGTCGTCTGCTCCGCCGGCATCATCATCTTCATGATCATGCCCGTCGTCTGCTCCGGCATCTTCCTCATCATCATGTCCTGCATCTTCTACATGATGACTGTGTACAGCATCACCGTCGTGATCATCTCCTGGGGATTCTTCGTCTTCTCGCCCGCCCGAGCCGCGGTGGTTGTCTTGCTGCCCTTCCTCATTTCTTGCCCGGCCCCCATGGACGACTTCGTAGTCATCTTCATCACCTTGCCACCGATAGCCATCCATGAAACCACGCAAGAGCAGGTGGTCCCGCACCTGCCCGGATTCCGGGTCCGCAATAAGGCTCTTCAGCTTGCATCTTCGACACGGACATCTTATCTCCGTCTCGTTCTTTTGAAGCATCTCGGCCTTCGCGGACCTCAAAAACCTATTCACGATGCCTTCGGTCATCATGCGGACCATGGTCGCCTGCGGGGTAGAGCAAAACGATATTTTAGAACCAAGAAAAAATTTGGCATGACTTTCCCTAAAAATAGGACCAAAAAGAATGCTTAATGCCAAAATTCTCGCCGAAACGGAAATGAATCAACATTCCGGCAAAATATTGGCAACTATCGCATTTCAAATACCAGTACACCTCCAAACACAAACACATATGCAACACCACAAACATATGCAACACCACGAACATACATAGATCTAGCTAGGCCATAAAAAGTGCATGTGCACATTGTTGTAGGGAGAACAACATAAATATAGCTTCCCCCCCTTACTTACCTATCAAAACAAGGTAATTTAACCACTTAAATTGAATGAATCTATGGTGGAAATGAGGTGAAAAAGAGGAGGCACCCGAGACAAGGAGGAGGTGGAGAGAATGAAGTGGGGAGAAAGTGAGTGTGGGTAGGAGAGGCTGTCCAAAATATCTTGTTGCTGCCCACTTACTAATGGCGCACCAACTCTAAATGCGCCATTAGTAATCCAGGTTTCTAATGGCGCACCTTATGGTGGTGCGCCATTAGTAGTTTTGCAAAAAAGGAATAAAAAATATAATAAAAAAAACAACATTAGTGGCGCACTTTCCGACCGGTGCGCCATTACTAGTTACAATTAGTAATGGCGCACTGTTTCTGGATGCACCATTAGTATGTTTGGACAGGCGCACTAGTTTCAACTCTAATGGCGTATCAGAAGGTGGTGCGCAATTAGTATATACTAATGGCGCACCGCTTGTCTGGTGCGCCATTAGTGTCAATCCCATCTATAGCCCTTTTTCTAGTAGTGTGAAACCAGTCAACAATAGTCTTCACACAGTGAAGTAAATCATATCATGCAAGCAGGAAATGACTTCACGAAGACAAACTGTATGTAAAGAGAGAGGTAAGGATAGAACCAGTTGCTTGGTGAGGATAGGTATTTGTTGGACCAGTTCCAGTTGCTGTGACAACTGTACGTCTAGTTAGGGAGGCTGAGGTTCAACCTAGAAGACCGCGTCTTCACCTTATTCCCCTTGAGCTAAGGACACATAGTCCTCACCCAATCACTCTGGTAAGTCTTCAATGTAGACTTCCAAACCTTCACAGACTTCGTTCACCGGCGATCCACAATGACTCTTGGATGCTCAGAACGCGATGCCTAACCGGCTGGAGGATTCACAGTCCTCAAGTGTAATAAGTCTTCAGATCACACAGACAGAAAGACTTCAGTGATGCCCAACACTCTTTGGCTTTGGGTGTTTAGGGCTTTGTCCTCGCAAGGATTTCTTTCTCAAAGGCTTCGAGGTGGGTTGCTCTCAAACGACAAAATATGTGCACTAACTCTGAGCAGCCACCAATTTATGGTGTAGGGGGTGGGCTATTTATAGCCACTAGGCAACCCGGCCTGATTTTTCCGAAATGACCCTAGGTCACTAAGGAACTGACACGTGTTCCAATGGTCAGATTTCAAACACACGCGGCAGCTTAACCTGGGCTACAAGTAAAGCTGACTCATCCAACCCTGGATAAGATTTGCTCTCATTGTCTTCGCTCAAAGACTTAGGATTTGGTTGAGCATCACTTCAGTCACTCTGACTTTTTTCACTGGGACCCCACTTAACAGTACGGTGGTTCCTATGACTCAACAAAGAATAAAAGGAAACTACGAAACAACTATGTCTTCGCACTCCATAGTCTTCACGTGTATGTCTTCTCGAGTCATAGTCTTCGTTGTGAATATCTTCACATACCACCATTGTCTTCAATGTCTTCACACATTTTTAGGGGTCATCTCCGGTAGGTAAACAGAATCAATGAGGGACTACTACATGTGTTATCCTGCAATTCTCACAAACACATTTGTCCCTCAACCAGGTTTGTCGTCAATACTCCAAAACAAACTAGGGGTGGCACTAGATGCACTTACACTCCCCCTCCCCCGCCTGGGTCATTTATACTACCATTCCCTCCGTTTTATGCGGAGTAAATAAAAACATAGGGAGTATACTACGGATGAGGATCCCCTGACGTGGCCGAACCCATTGAGTAACTGACATGCGGGGCCTAGCAAGACTGGGGTCCACCAGTAAGTGACCGAAAGGAAGGGTAAGGCCGGGATACCTATGTCAGAGGATCCACTTCCACCACTACTCCCTCCTTCCATCTACAGGGCCTAATGCATTTTTCGAGGCTAACTTTGACCAAATGTTAGAGTAATAATATATGACATGCAACTTAGACAAAGCATACGATCAAATTCGTATGCGAAAGAAGCTTCCAATGATATAATTTTCACATTATACATCTCACGTACTATTAATCTTGTCAATAGTCAAAGGCGGTTTTGAAAAACGCATTAGAGCATGGTTAATAATATAGCCAGCCGATGGCTATAAGGAACTGCCATGTCATCTATAGCCATGATCTATATGCACTCATACAATATTGTGGGCTATAAGGTTGGCTATTTCCCGCAAAAAATATAAGGTTGGCTATTGTATTAGTACTTTTTCCCATCTCGTCTCTATCTCTTTCTTCATATTTATTGTATTTACCTAGGAATGCGTATATAGCTAGCCTCTTGCATGAGAGCTCACTCCCCTTACTTTTTCACATCTCTCTCCTTCACATAGGCAAAAGTGCCATGTAAGTTGGTTCTTAGAATGGCTATTAGGTTGGCTCTAAGCATTTAATATTTGCATGAGCAAGGTATCTGATTGGAAGAGAGTTGCATGCATACTATTTTTTCTTGATCTATGTGTTATAGCCGGGCTGTAGAATATAAGAGCACACTTCACTCTCTCTCCTCTCTTCTCACTCCTCCAAGTAGGATTTTAATGACATGACAAGTCTTATAGCATGCTGACTAGGCCTTATTAGACTTGCTCTTAGGGCCTATATAAATGGAAGGAGGGAGTACTATGAGCACTGCATACTCTACTACAGATGTTGTTAGTACTCCACTTGTACTATTGGAAAGGGAGCTTAAAAAAGTTACTATTGGACTGGCTATACATGGAAAAATCCTAGTAGGAAGAGCATGCGCGACAACAAGCACATTCACGTGGTTGAAAACAAATTGGAAACCATCTCTTTTTGAATACAAATCTAGGAGTACATACGAATCTAACAATATTGATTGGGCATTGTTGAATGTTGCTACTTTTTTCTGTAAGTTTGATCAAAGTAGAGATACTTTGACTACATATAAAACTTATATGTAAACTAGAAAGGATCAGAGGGAGTATATTGTACGTCCAAAAGTGAAACGAACATTGAATACCCTTTATATATGATTTGCGGATGCTATGATCACCGGTTCAAAATTTTGAATCTGCCTTGGGTATCACACATGCACCCACTCATTTTCTCTCGATTTCATCTCGGGGTCCGGAGATCGATTGAAAGAGGACTAGGGTGGGTACAATATGTTCGATTCACTTATGAACATACAATATACTCCCTCTGATCCCCATAGACCCCCCCTCGCGGGTCATTTCTATCATAGAAACATACCAAACCTTTATCTCCTTGCATGAAACGCAATTAATCTCTCAACATCAATCGATCTCGTCAAGATGTGTCAGTGCATGAACCGAATGTGATGTGAAAACTAAGGCGGGAAGCGACACATAGTAGAGGCAACGTGAAACTTTAAATGAACTGTTTGTCTGTATGCATGTCGGACAAATTACAACATTGGAAATACAAGCATGGTCTAGGCCCACGTGTGAATGATACTCGGCAAAATGTTCAAATGACACATGCGGGAGGATGGACTCGACCGGAGGGCGGCATGATCGATGGAGAAGAGGGGTGGAGAGGAATGAGAAATAAGCAACGCCGCATGATTATACTTGAATGGATCAAATAAACAATAAGTTGTCTCGTTTTCCCTTCCGTCTTGGTCAAGGAGTAAGATACTCCCTCCGTTTTTATTTACTCTGCATATTAGGTTTGACTGAAGTCAAACTTCGTAAATTTGACCAAGTTTATAGAAAACTAGCAAGATGCCCGTGCCTTGCACGAAACATCAAGATCTTGTGGGAGAAAAGGATGAACGATGGAAGGCCTTATCTGCAAATGTGTAGAGGAGTGCGGGTAAATTGTCATAGTTTCCTTCCTATCCGTCAGATATATATCGGACGGCCTATATTGCAAGATGGCAGGCACACCATCATCACCAACTCTGCTTTTTATGTACACTAGCAAGATGCCCGTGCATTTCACATAACATCAAGATGCATTTGTACGAGTATTTTATCTTGTGGGAGAAAAGGATGAATGAGGGAAGGACTTATTTGCAAATGTGCAGAGGGGTGTGGGTATCTTTTTGCAAAATTGCCATAGTTTCCTTCATATTCGTTAGATATAAATCGGATGGACTCTTATAAAAAACAGAGTTGGTGATGATGGTGTGCATGCCATCCTGCAATATAGGCCGTCCGAATTATATCTGACAGATAGGAAGGAAACTATGGCAATTTTGCAAAAAGGTACCCACACACCTCTCCACAATTGCAAATAAGGCCTTCCCTCGTTCATCCTTTTCTCTCACGAGATAAACTAGTCATACAAATGCATCTTGATGTTACGTGCAATGCATGGGCATCTTGCTAGTAGGAGTATAAATATGAACATTTACAATAGCAAATATATATGATGTGAAAGTATATTCAATAATGAATCTAATGGTATTGATTTGTTATTATTTCTGTCTATGAACTTTGTCAAAGTTTACAAAGTTTGACTTTGAGCAAAGCTAAAATGAGGAGTAAATAAAAATAGAGGGAGTACGCAGGGACTACTATAGTTACTACTGCCGGAATGCGGGCACGGACCGGGCACACCTCAATTATTCTTTCAAATAGTCGGACACCTACATTAAGCACACCATCCGGCTACTTAATCAAGTATTACACTTCACTACTTGAAAAGGAAAAGGGTGGTACCGTACCCAAAACCACCACACTTGGGGCTAGGGTAACAACTTGGTACTGTACCGCATTTGAACCAGGGCACAAAAACCACCCGTTCTGCGCCTAATGCGCAATGCGGAGCACTGATGCTCGAATATGGCCGGGGAAACAAGGAAACCGACATGCGGGGCACACCTGTCGGGACGACGTGGCACAGACTAGTCCAATGCAGGAGCTGGCCCACGACCTCCTCGCCACCGGCAACCGGTCATGTGGGTCATGGGGCCCAGCAACATGGCGTAGCTCCAGCACCGCCTCTGGACAGGGCGACCGCGGTGAGCAACACGCTCATCGTTGCTGGACATGGTCGGTTTCAGTGTGCCGAGGGTGGTGTTAGCGTTGTGGCACGACCAGCAGATCAACACCCGGCTCGTCGAGGATGCACGGGGCGCCGAAGTGTGCGCGCGCCGCAATGTGTTCGCGAAGTGGTGTAGCATGGCTAACTGCATCCCCAGGACCTGAGACCATGCTGGGTCATCTTGCTTTTTCAAAGACATGTGGGGTCACATGTGAGCAAAGGGCATCTCCAATGTTGCCACGACCACAGCTGACTACCCCGGCACACCAAAAACTCTCGTCCCTCGTGCCGTCGCGTGGTGCGTCCCCAGCCAGTGCTAGCTGCCCACATTCATGTTGTCCATCCGTATGCTGTCGTTAAGAGGCTCGGTGCCCGAGGAACAAACTCCGGCGGCTTAATGACATGCTTGGACGCTTTGGCCTCACCGGAATGCGCTATTTTAAAGCGGCAATGCCCAGCTAACCTCCACACCATAGCGCATTGTCCTGCTACCTGGCACCACATCAGCCATGACTGCAAGTGCGAACGCTCTGCGGGAGAGCTTTGTCTTCAGGGATGAAGCTTGAGGTCGCCGCCATCGCTCAAGTCGCTGCTCGCGACGCAATAGCGCCGTAGCCGGACGCGGACGCGACCGCACAAGCGGTGGCCACGATGGCGGCCGACGACGGGAGCACCGTCAGCCACGCGTCCTACTTCCTGCCGTCCAATGTCTGGCACCGCTGAGGTCGGGGACTCCTCCGAGGATGAGTAGGGCATGGGAGGCGGCAGGGCATGGTGTGCCAACTGGCCGGTCTGTCTCCCGTGTTCTACTCTTCCTCGCCGGAGACCGCACCTTCGTCTTGAACCCCGCCCCAGTACATGGAGATCGCAGATGGAGGACGTTGGTCGCTGCCATAGAATAGGTTTAGGGTTTATTTTATTTTTCTGTCCTATAAAAGTTCGAAATGTAATGAAAATATGTCATGTTTGCATTAATCTCGGCCGGTGTATATGAACTTTCACAATAATATAGTATATTGTAGGAGTACTAGCAAGATGCCCGTGCGTCGCATGGAACATCAAGATCTTGTGGGAGAAAAGGATGAACGAGGGAAGGCCTTAACTGCAAATGTGGAGAGGAGTGCAGGTAAATTGTCATAGTTTCCTTCCTATCCATTAGATATAGATCGGACGGCCTATATTGCTGGATGGCAGGCACACCATCATCACCAACTCTGCTTTTTATTGAACCTAGACAAAGCTAACATGCGAAGTAAATAAACACATAGGGTCTACATACAGAATTTATATTAGGCACTCCAATAGTACGTCCACTACATATTCATGCATTTCACATCTTTCTACATCTACGGGAACCTATGAAAGGGTTAACATAAATTGCCTCTCTCTCTCCTCCCTGATTTTCATGGTGGTGGGCCCCTCCCTCCCCCCAATCTACAATCAACAACTCACTTGTTTCACATTACGTTAATTACGTAACCGGGATTACGTAGGTGTAGCATTACTCCTGCAAAAAAACCAACTAAGCCAACCTCCCAGCATATCGCGCGAGAAAAGACTAGGCTGCGCCATTTTACTCGGGATTACCGGATTACTAGTAGTAGTATCGATGGATCGCGTGAAGTACCAAGTTTTTTTGAGGGGGCGAAGCACCTAGTTTAAAAGGAAAAGTGCGGTACACCCACAGCACCCCTATCGCGGTCGCATTGCACCCCACACACGTTCGGTCCTGCACACGGCTCACACAAACGGAACGCGCTTTGGCTTGCCTCTTCACTGACATGTGGGACTGCACTTGGAGAAACTGACCATGCGCCAAACTCCCCCACCCACCATGCGAAAATCCCCCCCCCCAAAATTCCCCCCAAATCCCAAATTCAACCGCCCTTCGGACAACTAGCCAATAATATTCCCCGAACCCCCTCCCCCCGTCCCCATCCACTCCATTTGCTCCACCAAAGCCGCCCTCCCCACCGCGCCGATACGTCAGCGCCAAAGTTCATCGAGGGGATGCACGGTGATCCTCTCGCTGCCACAGTACGCTCTCGTAGACTGCATTCCTCAAGCCATGCCGCCACCACTGGCGACGTTCTTGTGGAGGCGCACGACGGTCAGCGCCGCCACCGCTGGCGACGTTCGTGTGGAGACGCACGGCGGTCAGCTTCTCCCATGGTACGTGCATTCTAGACTGAGGCCCCGTGCATGTCGCTGTAGCATTGAATGTTAGCTGATAGACGCTGTTAATCTCACTGTTTGCCGATGTAGTTTACAGTCAATATGCTCTGCTTAAGAAGCTTCCTTGCCCTATTCTGCACTCAATCTGCTAAGCTAAGATTGCATGCCAAGCCCGATTAGTTGCTAAAATATCCTGCCACATATTTATTATGACGTAGATTGCCATGGTCTAGTAGCCAATCTGTTAGGTGAAATAGCTCTACACCATTTTATACTCGATCTTTGTTGCTGCAATGGCCTTCGATAGTTTGATGGCTGTGTGCTCAGCCTCATTGATTACTAAAACAGCCTGCCGTAATTTAGCACTCAAATTTGTTTGCTGAATTAGCTTGAAATATATTTTGTTACTTAGATCTGCTCGTCCAAATATCTTGCCATAGCTTTAGACATCGACCTAGGTATTTTTTTCTGGACTTCATAAAAAAGCATATATGTTTTTCCTGTAATATCTAGTAGAAGAACTAATTTGTATGTCTAACAGATGGACAGGACTTGGATAACTTCTGCTCGAAGATTCTCCGCTGCATATGTCGAGGGGGTTGAAAACTTCATGAACTTTATTACAGCTGAACACAGTGGTCTGAAATCGGATGTGCTCTGCCCGTGTAGCAGTTGTATGAATTCAGTTACAAGACCCCAGTCAACTGTGCAAAATCATCTACACTTGTATGTGATGTCGGTCACATATACTAGGTGGGTTCATCATGGTGAAGCTGTGAACGTCAATGTTACTGACTACGTGGAAGCAGCAGATCACCATCTTGATCTGCTTGATGCTCAGGTGGAAGAGGAGGAGGAGGTGGTGGTGGCGGAGCTGCTGAGTTTGACCAACATTGAAACAATGCTATGAAATGCTCGTGCATTTCGTGAACTTTCACCTGCAGAAGAAAAACGGTGGGCCCGCATGTTGGAACAATGCAACGTGGCAGTCACCCCAGGAAATAAGCTCTCAGTATTCTCAGCTATGGTCACCTTTCTTTAGGTGAAAACATCTAAGTGAATGACCAACAAATCATTTGATGCGATGTTAGTTGCTTTCCATAAATCTTTCCCAGATGCGTCTGAGCTACCACGCACCTACAGTAAAATGGAGAATTTCCTTCGTGCAGTTGGAATTGGATATGATATGATCCATGTTTGTAAGAATAACTGTGTTCTATTTCGGAAGGATTATGCCAACTTAAGTGAATGCCCAAAATGCAAATCATTAAGATGGAAAGATGGCGATGTTGTGAAGAGGATTCCTCATAATGTTCTGAGAATTTTCCAATTATACCAAGATTGCAGAGGTTGTTTCATGATGCCGAAAAAAGAGAGGATGTTGTAGCGACCCGACCCGAATGGATCAAGTCTCTGTGCTTAAGTGTCATCCCTGGATCGGTATGCTGACACACACAGTACTCGAGGATTTATAACAGAGCTAAATCACATGCATAAGTAACGTAAATACTATTACCTCAATGCAAATAGCAGAAGCAACAAGGTTGTGGATTCCCATTAACACCAACGGTAAAGTTGAGTGTAGAAATCGTAACCCTAACGTATCACTTACTTGTCGTAAGAAATCCTGCAACATGAGACGTTGCAGCCACGGAGGGTCAGTACATTGAATGTACTGGCAAATTCACACCATAGAGAATGATGAATAAAGCTATCACTACATGCATATTTGGTTGGTGGAAAAGCTCTATGGTTATAAGGTTTTTGCGAAAAGCCAATTTTTCCCTACTGCAAAGGAATAAATTTTATTTAACTATCATGGTGGTTGTTAAACATTGAGAATGGTTGACAGCATTCTCAATCCCAATTAAGTATCATCATTAAAACCCAACAATATTAATTAAAGCAACGTGATGAGATCAACAGGATAATCCAAGTACCAAAGACTCAAGATGTCCATAACCGGGGACACGGCTAATCATGATTAGTTTATACACTCTGCAGAGGTTTGCGCGCTTTTCCCCACAAGACTCGATCGCCTCCGTTTCTTTTCCCGCACTACATGGTGTTTGAGAAGACGGATGACCGAGACATAGTCTTTCAGAAGCGCTAGCACCTTACGATTGGGTAGACCGTACCACCTACATCCCCTACATCTGCTAGTCTACCACTGTAAGAGTTCGCACAACTTAGTCAACTATGCTAGAGCCCATAATAGCTTGTGGCTACACACGGAAGTTTCTAGTATGAATAGTCTCATGATCCCTTTGAGCCTGGGTGGCGGTCCAAAAGAAAACAGGCAAGTCCTGGAATACCCAGGTGCCTCAATCCACCCTGATGTGTGTCTAAGTTGCCACCTTAGATAAACCATTAATTATCAATCTCAAATCTGTCATGGATATCACTCACCCAATCCACGTCTACTAGCATAGCATGGCATAATAAGCAAATGTAGAAGTAACTCCCAAAGGTTTGATAATAAACAGGTAATAGGTACTACCTCATCAACTACTTCCCAATCCCAGAATTTAATTAGATCCTAATCATGCAATGCTTGTGGTTTGATCTAATGCAATGAAAACTGGGTATGAAGGGGATATGATCAAAGTGTGAACTTGCCTGCAATGTCGATGAAGATGATTCGCACTCAAAACTCTTGATAGTCCTACTCGTCACACTCCGGTCAATCTATTGTAAGCAAGCAGTAGTAACCACACATAAGCAATCACTCAAAAGATCAGAAAGAACGGAGAAGACGATTCGGAAAACTTCAACCAAGCAAATAACTTTTGCCACATAAAACAATATCTATCAGTACCAAAATTATGTGAATTTGGCCTTATTAGAAAGTTTAGGTCAAGAGCTTCGATTTGCAAAAAGAATCAACTCAAACGGAGCTACGAAACTCAAGTTATGATCAAACGAAGTTTGAATTCAAATCTGATCTAATTCAAAATTTTAAAATTTTCAAAAACATGTTTGAGTTGGATTACTGGATAGAGGGGATCATAACGAAGAAGTGGGCGTTGGTTTCGTTGGATTTGGACTAACGAGTAAAAACTAATGATCGTTTGAAGTGCAGGGACTATTCTGTAAATAAAGTATTCACAACTAGGTCCCTGGCCGAAAATAACAAAAAAAGGAAAAGACTAAAAGGCGAACGTTCGCTTATACAGTCTAAACAGTGGACGTTCACTGTTTAATAAAACCAAAAAAACAGATCTAGTCTAGGGTTTTTTTTAAAACCGATCTTAAAATAAAACCGGATCGGACCGGGTTCGGGTTTATACCGGT